>NC_091204.1:31136931-31179274 GCF_040958095.1 Procambarus clarkii | reverse complement strand
AGTCAAGTATACAACTTTAGAACACTTTCCCACCAGGAGACTCGAACCCTAGCCAGCACAGAAGCCTTCCAGCAACTGGCATAACAGGTACGCCTTAACCCTCTCCACCACCTGCTCAGACCCTTAAAAGAGATGGTAATTTCGGAGTATTTAAATACCACAAAGATCACCACCTCCCAAGAGCACTAGAGCAAGTGAGGGGTCATTTAGACGTTAATTTCATCAAGTCCCTGTTAATATGGGAAGACACAGTGTCTATGCTTAAGGCACAACTCTCCTAAACACGAGAGTCAAGTATACAACTTTAGAACACTTTCCCACCAGGAGACTCGAACCCTAGCCAGCACAGAAGCCTTCCAGCAACTGGCATAACAGGTACGCCTTAAACCTCTCCACCACCTGCTCAGACCCTTAAAAGAGATGGTAATTTCGGAGTATTTAAATACCACAAAGATCACCACCTCCCAAGAGCACTAGAGCAAGTGAGGGGTCATTTAGACGTTAATTTCATCAAGTCCCTGTTAATATGGGAAGACACAGTGTCTATGCTTAAGGCACAACTCTCCTAAACACGAGAGTCAAGTATACAACTTTAGAACACTTTCCCACCAGGAGACTCGAACCCTAGCCAGCACAGAAGCCTTCCAGCAACTGGCATAACAGGTACGCCTTAACCCTCTCCACCACCTGCTCAGACCCTTAAAAGAGATGGTAATTTCGGAGTATTTAAATACCACAAAGATCACCACCTCCCAAGAGCACTAGAGCAAGTGAGGGGTCATTTAGACGTTAATTTCATCAAGTCCCTGTTAATATGGGAAGACACAGTGTCTATGCTTAAGGCACAACTCTCCTAAACACGAGAGTCAAGTATACAACTTTAGAACACTTTCCCACCAGGAGACTCGAACCCTAGCCAGCACAGAAGCCTTTTGTATACTTGACTCTCGTGTTTAGGAGAGTTGTGCCTTAAGCGTAGACACTGTGTCTTCCCATATTAACAGGGACTTGATGAAATTAACGTCTAAATGACCCCTCACTTGCTCTAGTGCTCTTGGGAGGTGGTGATCTTTGTGGTATTTAAATACTCCGAAATTACCATCTCTTTTAAGGGTCTGAGCAGGTGGTGGAGAGGGTTAAGGCGTACCTGTTATGCCAGTTGCTGGAAGGCTTCTGTGCTGGCTAGGGTTCGAGTCTCCTGGTGGGAAAGTGTTCTAAAGTTGTATACTTGACTCTCGTGTTTAGGAGGGTTGTGCCTTAAGCATAGACACTGTGTCTTCCCATATTAACAGGGACTTGATGAAATTAACGTCTAAATGACCCCTCACTTGCTCTAGTGCTCTTGGGAGGTGGTGATCTTTGTGGTATTTAAATACTCCGAAATTACCATCTCTTTTAAGGGTCTGAGCAGGTGGTTGAGAGGGTTAAGGCGTACCTGTTATGCCAGTTGCTGGAAGGCTTCTGTGCTGGCTAGGGTTCGAGTCTCCTGGTGGGAAAGTGTTCTAAAGTTGTATACTTGACTCTCGTGTTTAGGAGAGTTGTGCCTTAAGCATAGACACTGTGTCTTCCCATATTAACAGGGACTTGATGAAATTAACGTCTAAATGACCCCTCACTTGCTCTAGTGCTCTTGGGAGGTGGTGATCTTTGTGGTATTTAAATACTCCGAAATTACCATCTCATTTAAGGGTCTGAGCAGGTGGTGGAGAGGGTTAAGGCGTACCTGTTATGCCAGTTGCTGGAAGGTTTCTGTGCTGGCTAGGGTTCGAGTCTCCTGGTGGGAAAGTGTTCTAAAGTTGTATACTTGACTCTCGTGTTTAGGAGAGTTGTGCCTTAAGCATAGACACTGTGTCTTCCCATATTAACAGGGACTTGATGAAATTAACGTCTAAATGACCCCTCACTTGCTCTAGTGCTCTTGGGAGGTGGTGATCTTTGTGGTATTTAAATACTCCGAAATTACCATCTCTTTTAAGGGTCTGAGCAGGTGGTGGAGAGGGTTAAGGCGTACCTGTTATGCCAGTTGCTGGAAGGCTTCTGTGCTGGCTAGGGTTCGAGTCTCCTGGTGGGAAAGTGTTCTAAAGTTGTATACTTGACTCTCGTGTTTAGGAGAGTTGTGCCTTAAGCATAGACACTGTGTCTTCCCATATTAACAGGGACTTGATGAAATTAACGTCTAAATGACCCCTCACTTGCTCTAGTGCTCTTGGGAGGTGGTGATCTTTGTGGTATTTAAATACTCCGAAATTACCATCTCTTTTAAGGGTCTGAGCAGGTGGTGGAGAGGGTTAAGGCGTACCTGTTATGCCAGTTGCTGGAAGGCTTCTGTGCTGGCTAGGGTTCGAGTCTCCTGGTGGGAAAGTGTTCTAAAGTTGTATACTTGACTCTCGTGTTTAGGAGAGTTGTGCCTTAAGCATAGACACTGTGTCTTCCCATATTAACAGGGACTTGATGAAATTAACGTCTAAATGACCCCTCACTTGCTCTAGTGCTCTTGGGAGGTGGTGATCTTTGTGGTATTTAAATACTCCGAAATTACCATCTCTTTTAAGGGTCTGAGCAGGTGGTGGAGAGGGTTAAGGCGTACCTGTTATGCCAGTTGCTGGAAGGCTTCTGTGCTGGCTAGGGTTCGAGTCTCCTGGTGGGAAAGTGTTCTAAAGTTGTATACTTGACTCTCGTGTTTAGGAGAGTTGTGCCTTAAGCATAGACACTGTGTCTTCCCATATTAACAGGGACTTGATGAAATTAACGTCTAAATGACCCCTCACTTGCTCTAGTGCTCTTGGGAGGTGGTGATCTTTGTGGTATTTAAATACTCCGAAATTACCATCTCTTTTAAGGGTCTGAGCAGGTGGTGGAGAGGGTTAAGGCGTACCTGTTATGCCAGTTGCTGGAAGGCTTCTGTGCTGGCTAGGGTTCGAGTCTCCTGGTGGGAAAGTGTTCTAAAGTTGTATACTTGACTCTCGTGTTTAGGAGAGTTGTGCCTTAAGCATAGACACTGTGTCTTCCCATATTAACAGGGACTTGATGAAATTAACGTCTAAATGACCCCTCACTTGCTCTAGTGCTCTTGGGAGGTGGTGATCTTTGTGGTATTTAAATACTCCGAAATTACCATCTCTTTTAAGGGTCTGAGCAGGTGGTGGAGAGGGTTAAGGCGTACCTGTTATGCCAGTTGCTGGAAGGCTTCTGTGCTGGCTAGGGTTCGAGTCTCCTGGTGGGAAAGTGTTCTAAAGTTGTATACTTGACTCTCGTGTTTAGGAGAGTTGTGCCTTAAGCATAGACACTGTGTCTTCCCATATTAACAGGGACTTGATGAAATTAACGTCTAAATGACCCCTCACTTGCTCTAGTGCTCTTGGGAGGTGGTGATCTTTGTGGTATTTAAATACTCCGAAATTACCATCTCTTTTAAGGGTCTGAGCAGGTGGTGGAGAGGGTTAAGGCGTACCTGTTATGCCAGTTGCTGGAAGGCTTCTGTGCTGGCTAGGGTTCGAGTCTCCTGGTGGGAAAGTGTTCTAAAGTTGTATACTTGACTCTCGTGTTTAGGAGAGTTGTGCCTTAAGCATAGACACTGTGTCTTCCCATATTAACAGGGACTTGATGAAATTAACGTCTAAATGACCCCTCACTTGCTCTAGTGCTCTTGGGAGGTGGTGATCTTTGTGGTATTTAAATACTCCGAAATTACCATCTCTTTTAAGGGTCTGAGCAGGTGGTGGAGAGGGTTAAGGCGTACCTGTTATGCCAGTTGCTGGAAGGCTTCTGTGCTGGCTAGGGTTCGAGTCTCCTGGTGGGAAAGTGTTCTAAAGTTGTATACTTGACTCTCGTGTTTAGGAGAGTTGTGCCTTAAGCATAGACACTGTGTCTTCCCATATTAACAGGGACTTGATGAAATTAACGTCTAAATGACCCCTCACTTGCTCTAGTGCTCTTGGGAGGTGGTGATCTTTGTGGTATTTAAATACTCCGAAATTACCATCTCTTTTAAGGGTCTGAGCAGGTGGTGGAGAGGGTTAAGGCGTACCTGTTATGCCAGTTGCTGGAAGGCTTCTGTGCTGGCTAGGGTTCGAGTCTCCTGGTGGGAAAGTGTTCTAAAGTTGTATACTTGACTCTCGTGTTTAGGAGAGTTGTGCCTTAAGCATAGACACTGTGTCTTCCCATATTAACAGGGACTTGATGAAATTAACGTCTAAATGACCCCTCACTTGCTCTAGTGCTCTTGGGAGGTGGTGATCTTTGTGGTATTTAAATACTCCGAAATTACCATCTCTTTTAAGGGTCTGAGCAGGTGGTGGAGAGGGTTAAGGCGTACCTGTTATGCCAGTTGCTGGAAGGCTTCTGTGCTGGCTAGGGTTCGAGTCTCCTGGTGGGAAAGTGTTCTAAAGTTGTATATATATATATATATATATATATATATATATATATATATATATATATATATATATATATATATACCCTGTTCTTAAATGCAAATCTTTGTCTGAAACTCTTCTTGGACAGATGTAATAGGACCCATTATCACCACACCAGAAATAAATATCTCTTTGATATCCCCAGAGTTAAACTTAATCTGTGTAAACACTCTATGCAAATAAAGGGACCCAGTTTATGGAACTCACTCCCTACTGAATTGAAAAGCTGTCCAACTTTTACATCATTCAAAATCAATACTAAAACGTACCTAATTTCATCTTCATAGTTTTTCACTTTTTGCCTTAAAATTGCACTGTATCAATTGCTACCCAATCTCCCAACCTTTATGTTCCCAATTTGTACATCTTTACCATTGTGATCATTCTGTTTTCTTATATGTGCTGCCAATCTGTTGTATGGTGTTTATAAATCTTGTTTATCTGTATCTTTTGCTACCCAGTCTCCCAATCTTTATGTACCCAATCTGAACATCATTACCATTGTGATCATTGCTGTCTTATATGTGCTGTCAATCTGCTGTATGGTGTCTATTAACCTTGTTTAAATTACTAATCAAGCTGTCAATGTAATCAATCAGAGCATTAATATAACAGTATGCTTTATTATACCTACTTATCTCTCTCATCTCATTTTTCTCTTGTAATGTATCTTTATCATTTATCAATTCTGATTGAAATTACCTACTTAAAATTATCTGCTAGATTAAGGACCTGCCCGAAATGCTGTGCATACTAGTGGCTTTACAAGAATGTATATACTGTACTATCCAATGTATTCTCACAAACCCAATGTACCTTCTTGTATATATACAAATAAAATAAAATAAAATAAAAAATAAAATATATATATATATATATATATATATATATATATATATATATATATATATATATATATATATATATATATATATATATATAATTTTTATATGGGAACCATCGAAGATAGGGTCTTCAGTAGCAGACAAAAACCAACTGTATACTGCCGTTATGTAGATGACATATTCGTAATAGTAAAAGACTCAGATGAACTAATTGACCTAAAAAGACACCTAGAGAGAGAGTCAGTACTCCGATTTACACATGAAAATAGTGAAAATAACAGTCTGCCATTCTTGGATGTACTAATAACAAAAACAGGAACTTCTTTAAGCACCAACGTATATACCAAGCCCACCAACATAGGATTATGCCTGAACGGTAGAAGTGAGTGCCCCCAAAGATACAAAGCCAGTGTTCTCAATGCTTATATTCGTCGAGCGCTTACCCACTGCTCTGAATGGAGCAACGTGAGTAGAGAGTTTGAAAGAGTAACTCAGGTATTGGTGAACAACGGATATAGCAACGCGGAAATAAACGCTGCTATAAGAAGACACTTGGACCGTTGGTATAATTCAGAACCTAGAACAGAAACCACAACACCCCCAATAAAATTATATTACAAATCAACCATGCACAGTGAACATATAAAAGAGGAAAGAATAATGAAAGAAATAATCCGTAAAGGAGTAAAAAGCACTACTCCTAACCAAAACATAAACCTGATAATATTCTACAAAACCAAGAAGACTTCCGAACTCCTTATCAAAAACAGCCCGAAGCCGACGGAGAACCCTCTACAGCAGTCAAGCGTTGTATACATGTACACTTGCCCCCACGAAGGATGTAACCTTCAATGTAAGTACATAGGTATGACGTCGACCAAGCTGACGAGGCGTTTGACATGCCATCTTCAATCTGGTGCCCCTAGGAATCACATGAGACAAGCCCATGACATTACTCTAACAAGAGAAATGTTGAACAAGAATACTTGCATAATAGACAAAACCCAAGATTCAAGAAGATTACAAATTCTTGAGGCAATTCACATAAGAATAGAGCGACCTACCATGAACACCCAAATCACGGAACTATTTACTCTACCCACCATGAGAGTAAGGACAAGACAAGAACATATCGATGCCAACACAGAAGACAATGTCCAACATAACAGGCCAATTACACTGGATTAATCTTTGTGTTTAGATAGGAGATGCCTCGTATGGGCCAATAAGCCTTCTGCAGCCCCTATGTTTATCCCTTATGTATCCCCCCATGTTTTCACCTTCATTGTATTGTCACCTGACCTAATGCGGGTATAAAATCAACTAGTATTGTAAGATCTGTTCACTTGAGAATGAACCATGGAGGTTCGAAACGTCGTGCAAAATATATATATATATATATATATATATATATATATATATATATATATATTATTAAATATGACCGAAAAAGTAAGATTAATAATTCTAACACGAATTTTCTCAATCTTTCGTACATTACGCTTCACTGTTGGAGGTAAATAAAAAATCACTTCTCCAAAATTCATTTTTATTTCTAGTCTGACGCGACACGGGCGCGTTTCGTAAAACTTATTACATTTTCAAAGACTTCACAAATACACAACTTACGTATCTCTGATTTTATATCTACATTTTGAGTGAGGTGGGAGGGGTGATGTGGCATTAACACAAGACAGAACAAGAGGGGATATTAATAGGGTATTAAAAGTATCAACACAAGACAGAACAGAAACAATGGGTATTGAATAGAAGTGTTTGTAGAAAGCCTATTGGTCCATATTTCTTGATGCTTCTACATTGGAGCGGAGTCTTGAGGTGGGTAGAATATAGTTGTGCAATAATTGGCTGTTGATTGCTGGTGTTGACTTCTTGATGTGTAGTGCCTCGCAAACGTCAAGCCACCTGCTATCGCTGTATCTATCGATGATTTCTGTGTTGTTTACTAGGATTTCTCTGGCGATGGTTTGGTTATGGGAAGAGATTATATGTTCCTTAATGGAGCCCTGTTGCTTATGCATCGTTAAACGCCTAGAAAGAGATGTTGTTGTCTTGCCTATATACTGGGTTTTTTGGAGCTTACAGTCCCCAAGTGGGCATTTGAAGGCATAGACGACGTTAGTCTCTTTTAAAGCGTTCTGTTTTGTGTCTGGAGAGTTTCTCATGAGTAGGCTGGCCGTTTTTCTGGTTTTATAGTAAATCGTCAGTTGTATCCTCTGATTTTTGTCTGTAGGGATAACGTTTCTATTAACAATATCTTTCAGGACCCTTTCCTCCGTTTTATGAGCTGTGGAAAAGAAGTTCCTGTAAAATAGTCTAATAGGGGGTATAGGTGTTGTGTTAGTTGTCTCTTCAGAGGTTGCATGGCTTTTCACTTTCCTTCTTATGATGTCTTCGATGAAACCATTGGAGAAGCCGTTATTGACTAGGACCTGCCTTACCCTACAGAGTTCTTCGTCGACTTGCTTCCATTCTGAGCTGTGGCTGAGAGCACGGTCGACGTATGCGTTAACAACACTCCTCTTGTACCTGTCAGGGCAGTCGCTGTTGGCACTTAGGCACATTCCTATGTTTGTTTCCTTAGTGTAGACTGCAGTGTGGAAACCTCCGCCCTTTTCCATGACTGTTACATCTAGAAAAGGCAGCTTCCCATCCTTTTCCATCTCGTAAGTGAAATGCAGCACGGAACTCTGCTCAAATGCCTCCTTCAGCTCCTGCAGATGTCTGACATCAGGTACCTGTGTAAAAATGTCGTCAACATACCTGCAGTATATGGCCGGTTTCAAGTTCATGTCGACTAAGACTTTTTGCTCGATGGTACCCATGTAGAAGTTTGCAAACAGGACACCTAGGGGAGAACCCATGGCGACCCCATCTACTTGCTTATACATGTGCCCATCCGGGCTCAAGAAGGGTGCCTCTTTAGTACAAGCTTGGAGTAGTTTCCTCAGAATACTTTCTGGCATGTCAAGAGGAGTACAGGCTGGATCACGATACACTCTGTCGGCTATCATTCCGATTGTCTCGTCCACAGGTACGTTGGTAAACAGCGATTCTACGTCCAACGAGGCTCTTATCCCTGTGGCCCGTGTGCCCCGCAGTAAGTCCACAAATTCCTTTGGAGACTTCAGGCTGAAGGCGCAAGGAACATAAGGAGTCAGCAGGCCGTTGAGTCGCTTCGCCAGTCTGTACGTGGGTGTGGGTATCTGGCTAATGATTGGCCGAAGTGGGTTTCCAGGCTTGTGCGTCTTGACATTTCCATACGCATATCCAGGTTTATATTCCCCAATGATCTTTGGCAGGTGGAGTCCGGATTTCTTGGCGTTCACAGTTTCGATCAGTTTGTTGACATTTGCTTTTAATTCGGCTGTAGTGTCCTTCGTTACCCTTTGGAACTTAGTTTGGTCAGAGAGTATGATGTTCATTTTCGCCAGATATTCGTCTTTTTTAAGAATGACATATATTGGCGACTTGTCACCTCTCCTGACAACTATCTCCTTGTTCTCACGAAGGCTTTTAGCTGCCGCTTTAAGCTCGGGGGACAGTATGGTGCTTCTGTAGTTGCCTCGATTCTTTCCTCCTTCTGCAATAAGTTCTGCTTGTAAGGTATCTTTGGTAGTGACCTTCTTTTGTGTCTCGAGGTCGAATATGTCGTCCAACAGAATTTCCAACTCTACTTTCCGGGCCATTTCACTCGGTCTGGACATAACATGACAGTTTATGCCCAGATTTAGGAGAGTGACTTGGTCCTCAGTGAGGTTAATTCCTGCAAGGTTCAGGAAGCCATCTCTTGGTCGTGGAATTGCCATAGGTCCTCCATATAATGTTGTTAGTTTCTTGATAATCCTTGTTTCAGTGCTGAGGTGATGTTGGTCTGTGAGGATGTCGAGGTGTTGTTCAATGCGGGTACGGATACTATGGTCGATGTTGCTATTTCTCCACTCGTTTGTAGCATGAAGTAGTTGCGTTTTGTTGTCTTTGATTTCATTCTCTGCCTTGTATATCTGATCACGAATCAGATCCTGGCGATATTTTATCGTGAAGGCTTGATTCCTTGCTGCTGGGTCGTGCACTTTAATATTAGTATATTTTGGTAGCAGTCTTTCCTGTAGACATATATTATTAAATATGACCGAAAAAGTAAGATTAATAATTCTAACACGAATTTTCTCAATCTTTCGTACATTACGCTTCACTGTTGGAGGTAAATCAAAAATCACTTCTCCAAAATTCATTTTTATTTCTAGTCTGACGCGACACGGGTGCGTTTCGTAAAACTTATTACATTTTCAAAGACTTCACAAATACACAACTTACGTATCTCTGATTTTATATCTACATTTTGAGTGAGGTGGGAGGGGTGATGTGGCATTAACACATCACCCACTGATATCGTGATCCAGCCTGTACTCCTCTTGACATGCCAGAAAGTATTCTGAGGAAACTACTCCAAGCTTGTACTAAAGAGGCACCCTTCTTGAGCCCGGATGGGCACATGTATAAGCAAGTAGATGGGGTCGCCATGGGTTCTCCCCTAGGTGTCCTGTTTGCAAACTTCTACATGGGTACCATCGAGCAAAAAGTCTTAGTCGACATGAACTTGAAACCGGCCATATACTGCAGGTATGTTGACGACATTTTTACACAGGTACCTGATGTCAGACATCTGCAGGAGCTGAAGGAGGCATTTGAGCAGAGTTCCGTGCTGCATTTCACTTACGAGACGGAAAAGGATGGGAAGCTGCCTTTTCTAGATGTAACAGTCATGGAAAAGGGCGGAGGTTTCCACACTGCAGTCTACACTAAGGAAACAAACATAGGAATGTGCCTAAGTGCCAACAGCGACTGCCCTGACAGGTACAAGAGGAGTGTTGTTAACGCATACGTCGACCGTGCTCTCAGCCACAGCTCAGAATGGAAGCAAGTCGACGAAGAACTCTGTAGGGTAAGGCAGGTCCTAGTCAATAACGGCTTCTGCAATGGTTTCATCGAAGACATCATAAGAAGGAAAGTGAAAAGCCATGCAACCTCTGAAGAGACAACTAACACAACACCTATACCCCCTATTAGACTATTTTACAGGAACTTCTTTTCCACAGCTCATAAAACGGAGGAAAGGGTCCTGAAAGATATTGTTAATAGAAACGTTATCCCTACAGACAAAAATCAGAGGATACAACTGACGATTTACTATAAAACCAGAAAAACGGTCAGCCTACTCATGAGAAACTCTCCAGACACAAAACAGAACGCTTTAAAAGAGACTAACGTCGTCTATGCCTTCAAATGCCCACTTGGGGACTGTAAGCTCCAAAAAACCCAGTATATAGGCAAGACAACAACATCTCTTTCTAGGCGTTTAACGATGCATAAGCAACAGGGCTCCATTAAGGAACATATAATCTCTTCCCATAACCAAACCATCGCCAGAGAAATCCTAGTAAACAACACAGAAATCATCGATAGATACAGCGATAGCAGGCGGCTTGACGTTTGCGAGGCACTACACATCAAGAAGTCAACACCAGCAATCAACAGCCAATTATTGCACAACTATATTCTACCCACCTCAAGACTCCGCTCCAATATAGAAGCATCAAGAAATATGGACCAATAGGCTTTCTACAAACACTTCTATTCAATACCCATTGTTTCTGTTCTGTCTTGTGTTGATACTTTTAATACCCTATTAATATCCCCTCTTGTTCTGTCTTGTGTTAATGCCACATCACCCCTCCCACCTCACTCAAAATGTAGATATAATATCAGAGATACGTAAGTTGTGTATTTGTGAAGTCTTTGAAAATGTAATAAGTTTTACGAAACGCGCCCGTGTCGTGTCAGACTAGAAATAAAAATGAATTTTGGAGAAGTGATTTTTGATTTACCTCCAACAGTGAAGCATAATGTACGAAAGATTGAGAAAATTCGTGTTAGAATTATTAATCTTACTTTTTCGGTCATATTTAATAATATATGTCTACAGGAAAGACTGCTACCAAAATATACTAATATATATATATATATATATATATATATATATATATATATATATATATATATATATATATATATATGTCGTACCTAGTAGCCAGAACGCACTTCTCAGCCTACTATGCAAGGCCCGATTTGCCTAATAAGCCAAGTTTTTCTGAATTAATATATTTTCTCTAATTTTTTTCTTATGAAATGATAAAGCTACCCATTTCATT
This sequence comes from Procambarus clarkii, assembly GCF_040958095.1. Lineage (NCBI taxonomy): Eukaryota > Metazoa > Arthropoda > Malacostraca > Decapoda > Cambaridae > Procambarus > Procambarus clarkii. The sequence goes on along the minus strand of NC_091204.1, from coordinate 31,167,784 downwards.
TTGCATGAGGTCAATTTTTTTTATTGGAGTTAAAATTAACGTAGATATATGACCGAACCTAACCAACCCTACCTAACCTAACCTAACCTATCTTTATAGGTTAGGTTAGGTTAGGTAGCCGAAAAAGTTAGGTTAGGTTAGGTTAGGTAGGTTAGGTAGACGAAAAACAATTAATTCATGAAAACTTGGCTTATTAGGCAAATCGGGCCTTGAATAGTAGGCTGAGAAGTGCGTTCTGGCTATTAGGTACGACATATATATATATATATATATATATATATATATATATATATATATATATATATATATATATATATATATATGTCCTACCTAGTAGCCAGAACGCACTTCTCAGCCTACTATGCAAGGCCAAATTTGCCTAATAAGCCAAGTTTTCCTGAATTATTATATTTTCTATAATTTTTTCTTATGAAATGATAAAGCTACCCATTTCATTATGTATGAAGTCAATTTTTTTTTATTGGAGTTAGAATTAATGTAGATATATGACCGAACCTAACCAACCCTACCTAAGCTAACCTAACCTATCTTTATAGGTTAGGTTAGGTTAGGTAGCCGAAAAAGTTAGGTTAGGTTAGGTTAGGTAGGTTAGGTAGTCGAAAAACAATTAATTCATGAAAACTTGGCTTATTAGGCAAATCGGGCCTTGCATAGTTGGCTGAAAAGTGCGTTCTGGCTACTAGGTACGACACATATATATATATATATATATATATATATATATATATATATATATATATATGTCGTACCTAGTAGCCAGAACGCACTTCTCAGCCTACTATGCAAGGCCTGATTTGCCTAATAAGCCAAGTTTTCATGAATTAATTGTTTTTCGGCAACCTAACCTACCTAACCTAACCTAACCTAACTTTTTCTGCTACCTAACCTAACCTAACCTATAAAGATAGGTTAGGTTAGGTTAGGTAGGGTTGGTTAGGTTCGGACATATATCTACGTTAATTTTAACTTCAATAAAAAAAAATTGATCTCATTCATAATGAAATGGGTAGCTTTATCATTTCATAAGAAAAAAATTAGAGAAAATATATTAATTCAGTAAAACTTGGCTTATTAGGCAAATCGGGCCTTGCATAGTAGGCTGAGAAGTGCGTTCTGGCTACTAGGTACGACATATATATATATATATATATATATATATATATATATATATATATATATATATATATATATATATATGTCGTACCTAGTAGCCAGAACTCACTTTTTGGCCTACTATTCAAGGCCCGATTTGCCTAATAAGCCAAGTCTTCCTGAATTAATATATTTTTTCTAATTTTTTTCTTATGAAATGATAAAGCTACCCATTTCATTATGTATGAGGTCAATTTTTTTTTATTGGAGTTTAAATTAACGTAGATATATGACCGAACCTAACCAACCCTACCTAACCTAACCTAACCTATCTTTATAGGTTAGGTTTGGTTAGGTAGCCGAAAAAGTTGGGTTAGGTTAGGTTAGGTAGGTTAGGTAGTCGAAAAACAATTAATTCATGAAAACTTGGCTTATTAGGCAAATCGGGCCTTGAATAGTAGGCCAAAAAGTGAGTTCTGGCTACTAGGTACGACATATATATATATATATATATATATATATATATATATATATATATATATATATATATATATATATATATATATATATATATATATATATATATATATATATATATATATATATGTCGTACCTAGTAGCCAGAACGCACTTATCAGCCTACTATGCAAGGCCAAATTTGCCTAATAAGCCAAGTTTTCCTGAATTATTATATTTTCTATAATTTTTTCTTATGAAATGATAAAGCTACCCATTTCATTATGTATGAAGTCAATTTTTTTTTATTGGAGTTAGAATTAATGTAGATATATGACCGAACCTAACCAACCCTACCTAAGCTAACCTAACCTATCTTTATAGGTTAGGTTAGGTTAGGTAGCCGAAAAAGTTAGGTTAGGTTAGGTTAGGTAGGTTAGGTAGTCGAAAAACAATTAATTCATGAAAACTTGGCTTATTAGGCAAATCGGGCCTTGCATAGTTGGCTGAAAAGTGCGTTCTGGCTACTAGGTACGACACATATATATATATATATATATATATATATATATATATATATATATATATATATATATATATATATATATATATATATATGTCGTACCTAGTAGCCAGAACTCACTTTTTGGCCTACTATTCAAGGCCCGATTTGCCTAATAAGCCAAGTCTTCCTGAATTAATATATTTTTTCTAATTTTTTTCTTATGAAATGATAAAGCTACCCATTTCATTATGTATGAGGTCAATTTTTTTTTATTGGAGTTTAAATTAACGTAGATATATGACCGAACCTAACCAACCCTACCTAACCTAACCTAACCTATCTTTATAGGTTAGGTTTGGTTAGGTAGCCGAAAAAGTTGGGTTAGGTTAGGTTAGGTAGGTTAGGTAGTCGAAAAACAATTAATTCATGAAAACTTGGCTTATTAGGCAAATCGGGCCTTGAATAGTAGGCCAAAAAGTGAGTTCTGGCTACTAGGTACGACATATATATATATATATATATATATATATATATATATATATATATATATATATATATATATATATATATATATATATATATATATATATATATGTCGTACCTAGTAGCCAGAACGCACTTATCAGCCTACTATGCAAGGCCCAATTTGCCTATTAAGCCAAGTTTTCATGAATTAATTGTTTTTCGGCTTCCTAACCTACCTAACCTAACCTAACCTAACTTTTTTGGCAACCTAACCTAACCTAACCAATAAAGATAGGTTAGGTTAGGTTAGGTAGGGTTGGTTAGCTTCGGTCATATATCTACGTTAATTTTAACTCCAATAAAAAAAAATTGACCTCATACATAATGAAATGGGTAGCTTTGTCATTTCATAAGAAAAAAAATTGAGAAAATATAATAATTCATGAAAACTTGGCTTATTAGGCAAATCGGGCCTTGCATAGTAGGCTGAGAAATGCGATCTGGCTTCTAGGTACGACATATATCCCAGCAAACATTTTCATGTTTTTAAAACATCCTAAAAACGACATTTCATTGTTTTCAGCACGTTTATAATTACGTTTAGAAAAGGTTTTTTGAGAACTTTTATATACAACCTTAGAACGTAAATAATTAACATTTCTAAAAACTTTTTTATAATCTTTTAATTACCTACATTAAAACGTTTAGGGTAAATTAGGGTATAATAATTTTGTAATTCATATCTGAAATAGAAAGGGAGAGAAAGAAAGAAGACATATCTGAGAAAGAAATGGACATCCTATATATGTATGTGTAAATTACAAATAAATAGGGTACAAAAAGATAATTAAAATATTATATTTATTTAATTAAGAATGAGTAATACAACAAAATATATGTAATAGCTCGAAATATATAGACTATATCTATAACAATATAAAAGTAAAAATTTAAAAATCTATAAAAATCTATATATGCAATATGTGAACACAATAGATTTTGTGATCAAGCAGCCTGTGATTCATGTCATGCTGAGATCAGTCTGACGTAATAAGCAGTTATTGTTACTTAAAACTAAAACAAGTAAAATTTTCCGAGTATACATATAACACAATAGTTTTTCTATGACTAATAATAAAAATCTATTAATCAAAAGTTTAGGACTAATTAACTAAAAATAAAAATCTACAAGTGAATGTAAACACAGTCAAGTATAATATTCATGTAGAAAGAGAAAGAAAAAGAGAGAGAAGGAAAGAAAGAGAAAGAAAGAAAGGGAGAAAGAGAAAGAAAAGAAAAAACAGTCATGTATAATATTCATATTAGCACCATGCAATATAACTTAGATTAAGTAAAAAATCTCAGATATTTTTAAATCAAATGAAATATGAGAGCCAGAGAGAGAGACCCAGAGCCAGAGAGAGAGAGCATGAGTCAGAGAGAGAGAGCCAGAGAGAGAGAGTCAGAGAGAGAGAGAGAGAGCCAGAGAGTGAGAGAGAGAGAGCCAGAGAGTGAGAGAGAGAGAGCCAGAGAGAGAGAGAGCCAGAGAGAGAGAGAGAGCCAGAGAGAGAGAGAGAGAGAGAGAGAGAGAGAGAGAGAGAGAGAGAGAGCCAGAGAGCCAGAGAGAGAGCCAGAGAGAGAGAGAGAGAGAGAGAGAGAGAGAGAGAGAGAGAGAGAGAGAGAGAGAGAGAGAGCCAGAGAGAGAGAGAGCCAGAGAGAGCGAAAGAGCCAGAGAGAGCGAGAGAGCCAGAGAGAGAGAGAGAGAGAGACAGACAGAGCCAGAGAGAGAGAGCCAGAGAGAGCGAGAGAGCCAGAGAGAGAGAGAGAGCCAGAGAGAGAGAGAGCGAGCCAGAGAGAGAGAGAGAGCCAGAGAGAAAGAGCGAGCCAGAGAGAGAGAGCGAGCCAGAGAGAGAGAGAGAGCCAGAGAGAGAGAGAGAGACAGAGAGAGAGAGCCAGAGAGAGAGCCAGATAGAGAGAGCGAGAGAGAGCAAGAGAGCCAGAGAGAGAGAGAGAGAGAGAGAGAGAGAGAGAGAGAGAGAGAGAGAGAGAGAGAGAGAGAGAGAGAGAGAGAGAGAGAGAGAGAGAGAGAGAGAGAGAGAGAGAGACAGACAGACAGAGACAGAAAGACACACACACAACAAAAGAGGAGACAGAACAAAATTAAGGCAAGGAGAGAGAAGACAGAACAGAAACAACAGAGAGAGGAGAGAAATGAGAAATCATTGAAGAGAAGGGGAAGAGAAACACAAGATAAGAAAAAGATACAAGAAAAATATACAAGATAAAAATGACATAAATGAATACCACAAATATAAAAAGTAAAGGAAGAGAGAAGCTAGAAGAGACAGGAAACGAGAGGTGTTAGAAGAGAGGAGGAAAGGAGAGATTAAAAGACAAGAAAAACAGGAGAGAAACGTAAAAGAAATAAAAAAAAAGGGACAATTGTGAGGAGAGAAAATAAAGAGACCAGAGAAGACCATATATCAAGAGTGTGAGGATAAAGACTTATATATTTTCTTAGTAGACATCCTCTGGCTCTTGTTGCCCCTCTTATATACGAATTGTACTTGCAAGTTTTCCCTGAAAAGATATTAACAAAATTAATATTTAATTATATATTTATATAAATTACATACACACAAACTTTATATATATATATATATATATATATATATATATATATATATATATATATATATATATATATATATATATATATATATATATATATATATAAATATATGTATATATATAGAGAGAGAGAGAGACCAGAGACCAATTATATATATATATATATATAATTTCGTAAACCTCACCCTGTAAACATTCATGTTTCTACATGTTAAACAAGCTACGAGGATGAGGGAAGGGGATGTTCCCTCCATGCTGGATATTATATTTACCAGGAAAGAGAAAGATATATTTATCATTCAGTACCTCCCTCCTTTGGTACCTCCCTTTTCCTCCTTTCAGTACCTCCCTCCTTTTACCCAAGTGACATGGTCACTTGGGTAAAAGTGACCATGTCTTTTTGGGAATTAAGTATGCAATGCATTATAATCTGGAAGAAAATGAGCTTGAAGCAGTTGAAAAACCTGACTTGTGGAGAGGTCATTATGGGGAACTCAGATATTTCCTTAAGGAATTTGACAAACTCTTGCTGTTAGGACATGAAGTAAATGAGATGTATGTCAAGTTTTGTGAAATATATGATAATGGCACAACAAAATTTATACTAAAGCAGAGATGCAGAACTAGGAAAAGGGGAAAAGTTGCCCAAACATACAAGCAATACAAAGATGCGAGAAACAACAATAGCAGTAAGGAGAGGGGCAGAAAGACTGACTTTCGGTCATATTCAACAACACAAATATACATACACACACATACATTATTGGAAAAAATTGGAATTGGAATATTGGAAAAAATAATTAAAACTAAATGGATAGAACACCTGGAGAGAAATGATATAATTTCAGACAGACAGTATGGTTTTCGATTTGGAAGATCCTGTGTATCGAATTTACTCAGTTTCTATGATCGAGCAACAGATATATTACAGGAAAGAGATGGTTGGGTTGACTGCATCTATCTGGACCTAAAAAAGGCATTCGACAGTTCCACATAGAGAGGTTGTTCTGGAAATTGGAAAATATTGGAGGGGTGACAGGTAAGCTTCTAATATGGATGAAAAATTTTCTGACTGATAGAAAAATGAGGGCAGTAATCAGAGGCAATGTATCGGACTGGAGAAATGTCACAAGTGGAGTACCACAGGGTTCAGTTCTTGCACCAGTGATGTTTATTGTCTACATAAGTGATCTACCAGTTGGTATACAGAATTACATGAACATGTTTGCTGATGATGCTAAGATAATAGGAAGGATAAGAAATTTAGATGATTGTCATGCCCTTCAAGAAAACCTGGATAAAATAAGTATATGGAGCACCACTTGGCAAATGGAATTTAATGTGAATAAATGCCATGTTATGGAATGTGGAACAGGAGAACATAGACCCCACACAACCTATACATTATGTGAGAAATCTTTAAAGAATTCTGATAAAGAAAGAGATCTAGGGGTGGTTCTAGATAGAAAACTATCACCTGAGGACCACATAAAGAATATTGTGCGAGGAGCCTATGCTACGCTTTCTAACTTTAGAATTGCGTTTAAATACATGGATGGTGATATACTAAAGAAATTGTTCATGACTTTTGTTACGCCGAAGCTAGAATATGCAGCTGTTGTGTGGTGCCCAACAACAGAAGTTGGCCAATATCTTAAGAAGCACATCAACAAACTGGAAAAGGTGCAAAGACATGCTACTAAGTGGCTCCCAGAACTGAAGGGCAAGAGCTACGAGGAGAGGTTAGAGGCATTAAATATGCCAAAACTAAAAGACAGAAGAAAGAGGTGATATGATCACTACATACAAAATAGTAACAGGAATTGATAAAATCGACAGGGAAGATTTCCTGAGACCTGGAACTTCAAGAACAGGAGGTCATAGATTGAAACTAGCTTAACACAGATGATAAAGAAATATAAGAAAATTCACTTTCGCAAATAGTGGTAGACGGTTGGAACAAGTTAGGTGAGAAGGTGGTGGAGGCCAAGACTGTCAGTAATTTCAAAGCGTTATATGACAAAGAGTGCTGGGAAGACGGTCTCATCCTGTAACTACACTTAGGTAATTACACACACACACACACACACACACACACATATATATATATATATATATATATATATATATATATATATATATATATATATATATATATATATATATATATGTCGTACCTAGTAGCCAGAACGCACTTTTCAGCCTACTATGCAAGGCCCGATTTGCCTAATAAGCCAAGTTTTCATGAATTAATATATTTTCTCTATTTTTTTTTCTTATGAAATGATAAAGCTATCCATTTCATTATGTATGAGGTCAATTCTTTTTTTATTGGAGTTAAAATTAATATAGATATATGACCGAACCTAACCTATCTTTATAGGTTAGGTTAAGTAGCTGAAAATGTTAGGTTAGGTAGTCGAAAAAACATTAATTCATGAAAACTTGGCTTATTAGGCAAATCGGGCCTTGCATAGTAGGCTGAGATGTGCGTTCTGGCTACTAGGTACGACACATTATATATATATTTATATATATATATATATATATATATATATATATATATATATATATATATATATATATCGGACAATTAGTAAAAAAAAAAAAAAAAAATTTAAATTATTTTACATTGTACCTAGATCCACCAGGCCTGTTTGGTGCTTCAGTACTTCAGAAATCTGGAAGGTCACATCCTCCTCCTCAACTTGTGGATGTGCGTTGATAGATGATTCTGTAAAATTAAGTTATTTATATAATAATAAATTCAGTATAACAATAATATTCTGTAAAATTAAAAGTAATTTATACATCAATCAGATAAAACTCTCCAGAGATGGTGATACACAACATATAAAGGACAAGTTTCAGAACAAAATATGCATTTAGGAATAAGGTTTTGTACATGTAGGTAGCACATGAGAAAATAAGTGGAAGGTGATCAAGTTTATATTAACATGTTAATGGCTTTGTTAAGGCTTTGCAAGAATGAAAAAATATTAATAATATAATATCACCTACCAATTAATTGTACATCATTTATAAGTCAATTACTTGCATTATTATTATTCAATACTAATGATATAAAAATGCATTTTGAAATCTACTATTTATGCAAGTATTAAGCACAGGATCATGAAATAAACTGCAAAATACTGTAATGGATAAACCAATTAAGTTTACATTTTCCTATAGCTAAGTCAGTCAGTTCTATTAGCAGCAGAGAACAATTATGCCCAACCTCTATTAAATGAAACAATCTTAAGAGCAAGTGATAGAAATATAATCATTTATGCTTGGGAAAATATTATGGAATGGTTCCAAATATGAAAAATATTAAGTTTTTTGGTTAAAATTTGTTAACTTAAAATTAAATTTTTAAGTGAATTTTAAACTTTAAAAAAATTATTTAATTTTTTTTTTTTTTTTTTTTTTGAGATATATACAAGAGTTGTTACATTCTTGTACAGCCACTAGTACGCGTAGCGTTTCGGGCAAGTCCTTAATCCTATGGTCCCTGGAATACGATCCCCTGCCGCGAAGAATCGTTTTTTCATCCAAGTACACATTTTACTGTTGCGTTAAACAGAGGCTACAGTTAAGGAATTGCGCCCAGTAAATCCTCCCCGGCCAGGATTCGAACCCCTGACATAGCGCTTGCGGAACGCCAGGTGAGTGTCTTACCACTACACCACGGAGACTGAATTAATTTTTTGGTTACTTACTTAAAATAACATTATATAGTTCTTGTTTTTGTAGAAATGCCAATTTCTTCTTTTGCCCTTCCAGACTGTATAGTGACCACAGGCCGTTTGTTCATATCTTCATTATTCTTCGAACTGTGGTTGCACAATCAGACCCACGTACACTGGTTAAAAGCATCACCTAAAAGCAACAACAAAAATGTAGTACACTGGCGAATTTTGAAAATATATAAATATATATATATATATATATATATATATATATATATATGTCGTACCTAGTAGCCAGAATGCACTTCTCAGCCTACAATGCAAGGCCCGATTTGCCTAATAAGCCAAGTTTTCCTGAATTAATATATTTTCTCTAATTTTTTTCTTATGAAATGATAAAGCTACCCATTTCATTACGTATGAGGTAAAAAAAAATTATTGGCGTTAAAATTAACGTAGATATATGGCCGAACCTAACCAACCCTACCTAACCTAACCTAACCTATCTCTATAGGTTAGGTTAGGTTAGGTAGCCGAAAAAGTTAGGTTAGGTGGTCGAAAAATCATTAATTCATGAAAACTTGCCTTATTAGACAAATCGGGCCTTGCATAGTAGACTGAGAAGTGCGTTCTGGCTACTAGGTACGACATTATATATTATATATATATATGTCGTACCTAGTAGCCAGAACGCACTTCTCAGCCTACTATTTGAGGCCCGATTTGCCTAATAAGCCAAGTTTTCATGAATTAATTGTTTTTCGACTACCTAACCTAACCTAACTTTTTCGGCTACCTAAGCAAACCTAACCTATAAAGATAGGTTAGGTTAGGTTAGGTAGGGTTGGTTAGGTTCGGTCATATATCTACATTAATTTTAACTCCAATAAAAAAAATTGACCTCATACATAATGAAATTGGTAGCTTTATCATTTCATAAGAAAAAAATTAGAGAAAATATATTAATTCAGGAAAACTTGGCTTATTAGGCAAATCCGGCCTTGTATAGTAGGCCGAGAAGTGCATTCTGGCTACTACGTACGACACACACACACACACACACATTATATATATATATATATATATGTATATATATATATATATATATATATATATATATATATATATATATATATATATATATATATATATATATATATATATGTCGTACCTAGTAGCCAGAACGCACTTCTCAGCCTACTATGCAAGGCCCGATTTGCCTAATAAGCCAAGTTTTCCTGAAATATATATTCTCTAATTTTTTTCTTATGAAATGATAAAGCTACCCATTTCATTATGTATGAGGTCAATTTTTTTTATTGGAGTTAAAATTAACGTAGATATATGACCGAACCTAACCAACCCAACCTAACCTAACCTAACCTATCTTTATAGGTTAGGTTAAGTTAGATAGCCGAGAAAGTTAGGTTAGGTTAGGTTAGGTAGGTTAGGTCGTCGAAAAAACATTAATTCATGAAAACTTGGCTTATTAGGCAAATAGGGCCTTGCATAGTAGGCTGAGAAGTGAGTTCTGGCTACTAGGTACGACATATATATATATATATATATATATATATATATATATATATATATATATATATGTATGCCATATACATATATATGCTATGTTGTATGCTACAACTTGGCTGATAATAAAGCCATTCACAACTGCAGGCCTAATAAAAAAAGGAGGTGGCATAGCAATATCTTACAAAGATACCTTCATCTGCAATAGTCTCATTAGTAATAGAGACGACTATTGTGAATATACCTTTGCCAAGTTCTCCAGTAAATCCCTTAAATCCTCCTTGACTATAAGTGCCATCTATAGATTTCCCAATACCAACATAGCTTCATTCTCAGATAACGTAAGGAATCTTATCATAAATAACAATCTCAACAAAAATCAAACCAACTTAGTGGTTTGTAATGGTGAACAAAACATGCAGATACTTATATATAACCTGTGAATAGAGTGTAATAACACCAAAACTATTTGTTTATTGTTTTATGACCATAATAATTGAATCACTAATATGATTCACTAATATATAATCCTAATAATAATCACTAATATATAATCCATTGAGCATGCTGCATCTCTTTCAGTCTCTTTGCAATTTGAACAAGAGGGTTTTTAATTGATCGAACCATATTCTTAAGGTAAAGTAAATGAGATGTATTCCATATTTTGCAAAATATACGATGAAGGCACACAAACATTCATACCAAAACTGAAGGGCAGGATTTATGAGGAGACATTAGAGGCATTAAATATTCCAAAACTAGAAGACAGAAGGAAAAGAGGAGATATGATCACTACGTACAAAACAGTAACAGGAATTGATAAACTTGATAGGGAAGATTTCCCGAGACCTGGAATTTCAAGAACAAGAGGTTATAGATTTAAACGAACTAAACAAAGATGCCGAAGAAATGTAAGACAATTCACTTTTGCAAACAGAATGGTAAACGGTTGGAACAAGTTAGGTGAGAAGGTGGTGGAGGCCAAAACCGTCAAAAGTTTCAAAGCATTATATGACAAAGAGTGCTGGGAAAATGGGACACCACGAGTGTAGCTCTCCATCCATCTGATTGATAACCCAAATGAATTTTTCATGGATATGATACCAACATCAAATCATAAATCAGATGTGATTCTATCCCCACTGGATTTTGAAGAAGCCATAGACAGTATGCCTATGCACTCTGCACCAGGCCCTGACTCTTGGAACTCTATATTCATCAAGAACTGTAAAAAACGTTATCGCAGGCCCTTCACATTCTTTGGAGACAAAGCCAAGATACTGGCATTATCCCTGACATACTAAAAACAGCAGAGATAGCACCGCCCCATAAAGGAGGAAATAAGGCAGAGGCAAAAAACTACAGACCGATAGCACTAACATCGCACATCATAAAAATCTTTGAGAGAATGCTAAGAAGTAAGATCACAAAATACATGGAATCACAGCATCTCCATAACCCCAGACAACATGGTTTCAGAACAGGGCGCTCTTGCCTATCACAGTTGCTGGACCACTCTGACATGGCACTAGATGCCATGGTAGACAAACAAAACGCTTTGACAAAAAAAAGCCTTTGACAAATGTGACCATTGTGTTATTGCACATAAAATGCGTTCAAAAGGAATTACCGGAAAAATAGGCAGATGGATATACAACTTCCTGACTAATAGAACCCAATGTGTAGTAGTCAACAAAATAAAATCTGGACCATCAACCGTAAAGAGCTCAGTCCCCAAGGGTACTGTGCTTGCTCCAATACTTTTTCTCATCCTCATATCGGACATTGACAAGGACACAACCTATAGTACTTGATCATCCTTTGCAGATGACACTAGAATCTTCACGAGAGTAGGCAACATAGAGGACACGGCAAACCTCCAATCAGATGTAAATCAGGTCTTTCTATGGGCTACAGAAAATAACATGGTGATTAACGAACATAAGTTTCAGCTCATGCGCTACGGAAAAAATAAAAAATATAAAAACGGAAACCACTTACAAAACTCAGTCAAATCATAACATTGAACGGAAAAGCAACGTAAAGGATTTGGGTGTACTGATGTCAGAAGGCCTTACATTTAAAGAACACAATAAAGTAGCCGTCACAACTGCAAGAAAAATGACAGGATAGATAACAAGAACTTTTCACACTAGAGATGCTATACCGATGATGATAATTTTCAAGACGCTAGTGCTCTCTAGAGTGGAATACTGCTGCATAATGAAAGCCCCTTTCAAAGCTGGAGAAATTACTGACCTATACTTATGCATTTATCTTCGGTTTAACACAACAGGCACCAGACACACGCTAGGCATCATACACACTAGGATAAAACAAACATTAGGCCAGAAGTCAGAAAAGAATTCAAAGAATTTTACTGGAAAGGCTTGCTGTTAGGAAAGGAAGTAATTGAGATGAATTAATGCACAGTATGTCAATTTTGTGAAATATATGATAAAGGAACAAAAACATTTATACCAAAACAAAGATGCAGAACTAGGAAACAGGATTTGTTCAACTGAAATTTCAAGACGGACAGAGACCAAAAGACACAAAAATGGAATCATTATACGAAGAGGCCAAACCCCCAAACATACCAGTAATACAAAGAGAAACAACTACACGGCAGTGAGGAGAGGCAGAAAGAAATTTTGAAAAAAAGGAACAAACAAATGTAAAGTAGAACAAATCATATTCTATAAATACAGCAACAACCAATTGCAGGTAAAGGATAATATTCAGAGCTTTTAAATGCATGGATGGCGAAATACTCAAGAAATTGTTCACGACTTTTGTTAGACCAAAGTTGGAATATGCAGCGGTTGTATGGTGCCCATATCTTAAGAAGCACATAAACAAACTGGAAAAAGGTGCAAAGACATGCTACTAAGTGGCTCCCAGAACTGAAGGACAAGAACTATGAGGAGAGGTTAGAGGCATTAAATATACCAAATATACTACACAACTATATATACTACACATGCACAATAAACTACCCTACACAGGCTGAGTATGGTGTGTACAATAAATTATTAGCTAAAAGATAAGACTGAGTTTGTATAAATGGGGGTTAAGTCAGAGTGGGAAAATGTAAGTGGAGTGCCTAAAAACCCTGTCCTGGGACCTCTGTAATTCATAATATATACAAATAATTTAGACTCAGGTTTGATCAGCAATATTTGAAAATTTCCAGATGATACAAAAGGGATTTTTTTCTGGATTCAGGATTATTTTTTTATGGCTGAAAACAGGTTTTCAGCAATAAAAGAAATACAGTATTGCTGGAACAACCGTCGACATCTTCAAGAGAAAACCTGAACATCTTCAAGAAGTGAAGATGACCTTGAGAAGAAGTATAGGTTGGGAGAAGTATAGGTTAGGAATTGTCTCCAAAGAATTCTCAAAGAATTACTCGTTATTGCTATCCAAGATAATTAGACGAGCCAAAACTAAATACTACGAAGATAAATTTACCCAAATAAAGAGTACCTTACCTAAAAATATGTATGTACCTTACGTAAATAAACATTTGATTTTGAAGTGCCGGACAAACAAGGCTGTGGTGGATATGTGGGCCTGAGGGGCCTGTCCAAGCAACAGCCTGTTAAGGTAAGAAGGTAAGAAGTGCTATGGTAAGGTAAGGCTCAAGGTAAGAAGTGCTATGAGTGTGGAAAACTGGGTCATTTTGGTGCTATGTGTCGTTCCGCACTAAAGAAACTACAGTTAGTGAATAAAAGCACTGTACGAGGATCAGGTCATAGGGGTCGAGGTGGTAAACACAATATTGCACCTCATATCCAGAATGTTAATAATATACAAGACAACATTTCATTACAACCATTCTCAGATGACAGTGAATGTGATTATACTTATGGAGTACAAGCAATCACAGAATGGAATGATCTTCCAAACAACCCAGAGACATGTGTATACATTGCTGGTATTTGTCTCAAGGTTCTCATTGACACTGGATCAAACATTGACACCATTGCTGAGTGCCACTATGAAAAATTTAAAAAACAGTTCCCAAAGCTTGAGAAGTATAATGGCAAAGCCACTGCCTATGCTTCAAAGGTAGCCTTGCCAGTGATTGGAACTTTCACTGCAGAGATTAAGTCAAAGAATGCAATGCTCATTACTACATTCCATGTTGTTAGGAATGCAAAGGAGTCTTTACTCAGTTACAAGACTTCAACCAAATTGGGGCTACTTCAGCTTTCTAATGCTGTAGCAGTGGAATCTGCAAACAATGTTGATGGTATTGTTGCTGAATTTTCTGATCGATTTAAATCCATAGGTTGTTATACTGATAGCAAAGTACATCTGCATATCAACCCAGATGTAATTCCAGTTGCCCAACCACATCGCCGACAACCATTCCATACTCGCAAGAAAGTCGATGCCGAACTGGATAGGCTGATGGAACTAGATATCATTGAACCAGTAACAGGCCCAACACCATGGGTAAGCCCAATTGTCACTCCACCAAAGCCGAAGAATCCAAATGAGATACGCATTTGTGTGGACATGCGTGTTCCCAACAAGGCAATAATGCGTGAACGCCATCCTACACTGACTGTAGATGATATGATCTACCGCTTGAATGGTGCAACTGTATTCAGCAAGTTAGATTTAAACAAGGGCTATCATCAGCTTGAACTTGATGATGAGAGTCGCTTCATCACAACGTTTACGACACATCGAGGTCTGTATAGGTACAAGCGCCTGAGTTTTGGTATCAACAGTGCTGCCGAGGTATTCCAGCACATCATCAGCCAGGTATTGCAAGACATACCTAATGCTGACAACATGTCTGATGACATCATTGTTTATGGCCGTACCCAAGCTGAACACGACAAAGCTCTTCGTGCAACATTGCAACGCTTACGAGAAAAGAATCTGACGTTAAGCCGAGCAAAGTGTGAGTTCAATCAACATAAAATTGAATTCTTTGGACATGTACTTAGTGACAAAGGTCTGTCTCCAGATCCTAAGAAAGTTGCAGATATCAAGAATGCTGCACCTCCTTCAACGTCCACTGAAGTACATAGTTTTCTGGGAATGGCAAACTACTGTTCTCGCTTCATTCCAGATTTTGCTACCATTACGAAGCCTCTACGTGAGCTCCTGAAGAAAAATGCATCATGGTACTGGAGCGATATCGAGCAAAATGCATTTGATGCTGTGAAAGATGCACTAGTAGAGAATGCGACTGCTGCATACTTTGATCCATCAATGGACACTGAATTAACGGTGGATGCTAGTCCTGTTGGATTAGGTGCTGTTTTAGCCCAACACAAACCTGGTCAACCAGATTCCAGAGTAGTAATTGCCTACGCCAGCCGTTCTCTCACAGATGTTGAGCAACGATACAGTCAGACAGAGAAGGAAGCTCTTGCTCTTGTATGGGGCTGTGAACACTTCAATGTGTATCTGCTTGGTGCACCCTTCACCACGATAGTCACTGACCACAAACCGTTGGAGACCATCTTCAATAATCCAAAGTCCAAACCACCAGCTCGCATTGAGAGATGGGCTCTTCGTCTGCAACCATACAACTTTACGGTGAAATACAAGCCGGGTGCAGGCAATCCCGCTGATTACATCAGTCGACATCCTGCCAACAGTTTCACCATCACCAAGCATCAGCAAGTTGCCGAGGAATATGTACACTCTGTAACCTGTGATGCAGTCCCTAAGGCTCTTACTCTTGATGAAATCCGTACTGCAACCCTAGAGGACCCAACTCTGCAAGCAACAGTGGATGCATTGACTAAGAAAAAGTTTCCACGCATCCCACCCTCAGGAGTTGACCAAGATGCATTCAAAGCACTTGAACGCATCCAGACAGAGTTAAGTGTTACGCAACAACGCGACACTGTGCTGCGAGGTACTCGTATCGTGATTCCAGCTGTTCTCCAGCAACGTGCTCTGAAGCTTGCACATCAAGGACACCAAGGTCTTGTTAGGACGAAACAGCTGCTACGAGAAAAGGTGTGGTTTCCTGGCATTGATCGTCAAGCAAAGGATATGCATGATGCCTGTGTCCCTTGCCAAGCTGCAGTGGATACTTCAAGACCAACACCTCTACAACCTTCACCACTACCTGCTGCACCATGGACGGAAGTATCAATGGACTTCTGCGGACCACTACCAACTGGAGAGTACTTGATGGTAGTCATTGATGATCACTCACGTTATCCAGAAGTAGAAATCATCACTTCCACATCTGCAAAGGCTGTCATCCCGAAACTCGACAAGATCTTTTCAAACTTTGGCATTCCTGAAGTTGTCAAGACAGACAATGGACCGCCATTCAATGGACAAGACTTCGTCAACTTTTCTGAGCATATTGGATTCAAACACCGCCGTGTGATGCCACTACATCCTCAAGCAAATGGAGAAGTTGAGAGATTCATGCAACCTCTCATGAAAGCGGTACGCTGTGCTCATGCCGAAGGACGATCCTGGAAACAAGCTATGTATGCTTTTCTCAGGAACTACCGTGCAACACCACATGGAACACTGGGCAAGTCGCCTGGCGAACTTTTATTTGGACGTCCTATGAGAATCGCACTACCCGTCATGCCAGCCGAGGTAACGGATAAACGTCTCGCTCAGAAGGATGCACTAGCCAAGGGCAAAATGAAAATGGCTCATGATCAACGTGCAAAGGAACAGTTCATAAAGGTTGGTGACACTGTTCTCGTTAAAAAGAAAAAAGAGGGAAAGTTAGATATACTAAGATATATTAGATATACTATATATTAGATATATTTAGATATACTAATATATATTATGTTAGATATATATACGAATATATATATAAAGAAAGAAAGATAGATAATATGATACAAAACCATATAAAGTGATTAGTGTAAAAGGAACTATGGTAACAGCTAGTAATAGAGATCATAGTATAACACGTAATATGGCTTATTTCAAAGTGATTCCAACTAGTGTAGAAAATGATGAAGTGCAAAGTCGTGCAAAAGAAAAAGAAAAAAATAGTTATAACCCGACAAACAATTCATCAAGGGATGTTATTGCATTTAAGGACTCTCGTCCTAAACGTCATGTTAAACGCCCTACACGATTTGATGATTAATTGTGTTCCTATGTAATGAAAAGTATTTACTTATTGTGCTAAACTAAATTTAATATTGTTTGAATAATGCAGATATCTCATTCAATATTTTGTAACTTTGTATTACAGTTTCTTTCATGTTTGTTTAACATTGCATATGTATTTTTAACATTGAAATCCTTTGTGGAAAAGATTAAGTTGTTTAAATTCTTTGTGTGCTTAATTAATGTTAAATGTATGCAGTATCTCTTGATATGGTAATAACTTACTTTGTGTCAATAACTTTGCTTTGTGCTACAAGCATGGTAGACATCCTGTATTCATTCTTTTTAAAGAAAAGGAGGGATGTCATGTTCACAGAAAATGGTACCATCCGTTTTCTATGTGCGGCGGCTGGGACGCCAGAGAGAGAGAAGGTAAACAATAGAGCGTACAGGACGCCCGCCAAGCTTGGTAGCTACTAGTCATGTAATCATATTAAGTATTAAAGTCAGTAACCAAGTCATGACTTTACATCAACCCTACAACCAAGACTTCCTCAGTAACACACAAACACCACAGTGCGCATTATATTTCAGCTTCCTCTTAATTGAAGCTACAACTGGGGGATGGTCGATCATCTCCACTGGGTAGGACGTCTGTCCCAACTGCAACCTGCAGTTCCTAGCCCCTTTTTGAGCAGACAAGGAATAATCAAATCGCGATAGAAAATCAGTTCCCATTAAGATGTGACCAGGAAAATCAAGGTTCTCGACGATCGTACATGTGTGAGGCTGCAATTCCCCATCAATCTCAAAATTAACTGTACCTTGACCTACGATCTCAATCTTTTCCCCATTGACCGCTGTTAATGTCTTTGCGCAACGTTTAAGACGTGCATACTTAAAAGTGCTGAAGGCTGACTTTTTAATTACCGTTGCCTAGCTTCCTGTATCAACAAAAGCTGTCAATCTCACACCTTCCACTTTCACCTCAAAAGTAGGCCTACCATCACTAGGAGACTGCTTTCATGCTCTCGTAATAGTGACTTTACAGTCCCTCTGTATGTGCCCACGCATCCCACAGGAGTAACACCTACGCGGATCCCTGTTGTTACCCCGCGCAGGGTGGCTCGAACTTGCCGCTGAGGGCTGCTTCCTGCCTGATGAACCCGCGCCACAGTGACTCGGCTTGGCTCCCTCGCCTTTACTTAACGCCTCTACGTATGGCGACAACTGAGTGCCCGGCGTCTCCGTGCGCATCTGCCTGTCTAAGGCTGTGGCGGCCTGGGGTTGGGGTTGAGGTATGGTGTGGGTGGCCTGGGGTTGAGGTATGGTGTGGGTGGCCTGGGGGTGGGGTGTGGATGGAGGTTGGGGTTGAGGTATGGTGTGGGTGGCCTCGGGTTGGGGTGTGGATGGAGGTTGGGGTTGAGGAATGGTGTGGGTGGCCTCGGGTTGGGGTGTGGATTGAGGTTGGGGTTGAGGTATGGTGTGGGTGACCTCAGGTTGGGGTGTGGATTGAGGTTGGGGTGGGTATGAGGTCGCCTGGGGTTGGAATGGGTATGGGGTGGCCTGGGGTTGGAATGGGTATGGGTATGGGTATGGGTATGGGGTGGCCTGGGGTTGGAATGGGTATGGGTATGGGGTGGCCTGGGGTTGGAATGGGTATGGAGTGGCCTGGGGTTGGGGGAAGGGTTGGTATGGGAACTGAGGATGGGGTTGGTATGGGAATTGAGGATGGGGTTGGTACGGGAATTGAGGATGGGGTTGGGGTTGTTGTAGTGGTGGATGAGGTGTACCTGAGCGGTCCCCAGTGGTGTCGGAAGAGGTGCTGTCCTCTACACTTCCACTGGTCCCTACTGACTGGTCACTATCTGGGTTAAACATTTTCTGTGATTCCTGGTGTGCCATGTCTCTTCTAAACTACCCTTCAGTACACCCTCGACCCGGACTCACTACAACCGTGATCTTACACAAATAATAAAAAAAAATCACAACTCTTTTCCAAGAAACAACTACTAAATCCCCAAAGTAGGAAATACACCGATTTATCAAGAGAATCGCTGAAGTGAATCCAATGAATGAGTGTCTGCCCCGCACTCGTGTCTGACCGTGAAATATCCCGCAGTTCTATTGCTGAAACCTAAGTCCTTTACGTTAAAAAAATTAAAGAATCTAATTTATATAAAACAATTTAAATGATAACGCAACTAACGCGCAGCACTCGTGATGGAGTAATAAAGAATATTTACTGTACTTGAATACTAAACGCACTTGAAGTGAGCAGCGTGGCCCCTGATGACTGATGGAGCGGGACCAGCTGCACTGAAAAACTAAGTCCCGCGCTTTTTCGCTTAAACGCTGAAAAATCAAAATTTTTGTTCTGAAGGAAAATAACTAGTTTTACGTTAATAAACCGCTCTAGCGATTAATATAGACACCCAGGACCTATATATGCTTACCAAAAATTGAATTTTTATCAAAAACTGCGTTTTTACTCAATTGCTGGACTCTGCCAATTTTTCTGACTCCGAGGGAAAAATTTTCCTATCACCCCAAATATCACAAAACTCCTTTAATTCACAAAAATTTGGGTTTCTCGTTCCCAGATATAAATACGTTATTATTTACTACTGACGTTGTATGCAGAACAATACTGACACTTCGGGTGGTTTCAACACTCACTAATTCGAATTTTCGTCAAAATCAGAGATTTTCACCTCAAATGGACTCTGACAAAATTACGACACGATTTTCTCGAAAAATAACTAAATTCGGCAAAAATGTAATTATCACTGTTTAATGCCTTACGAACAGAATTACGTCCCTTGCACGCACTAGAGAGTAATACTGACCCCAGAATATACATGAAACATGAAAATTAGAATTTCCGCCAAAAAGTCAGATTCTAGCCCAAGCTGGACTTAGAAAATTTTCCACCTACGTTTCTACTGAAAACAGAATTCTAAGTCTACAAACACAATTCTACCGTCTTACTGGTAAAAACTAGAAACTATCACTCGCATCGACTGGAGAATCCTAATGACGCCCAGAACATACACGTGACCCACGAATACAAATTAATTACAGTTAACGACTTTCCGACATTGACTTAGCCGAAAACTTATCCCAAAATACTTAGAAATATTCCACGGACTCTATTAAGCATTTACACGCAACTTACTATCCCTTAAACTCCTTCACTTATCTATCGTGACCAACATATAGCCCTAAGTCCAGAGGGTTAACTACGCTCCAGAACCAACACCTCTGACTTAGACTAATACAACAGGGAATAGCAAAACTTAATGTACGCACTTAGCCTAATATGCAAGAAAATGCTAAACACTTTGATAAAAAAAAATTTTAACCGGGGATTGAATGTAAGGGAAAAAAAATTAATCTCTAGAACAACGAAAATAAACGGAAATTACTTTATAAATTGAAGTATACTTAATTCAAAAATGCACTCGACTTAATCTTATAATTGTTCCTACCGGCTCGCCGTACCACACCTAGCCTAGGGGCCTCGACCATCTAGGTTCCAACAGAGCGACACGCAGCTTTCAGCAACAATTATGACTAGGGACGACTCAACCTCCACTAAGTGTGCGATCACTTAGTTGTTGAATCGCTGCTAGGTAGGTTACTAGTCCGTCCCTCGGAGGCCGCAACGCCCTTCACGGATTTCCGTTTTTCCTAGCGTTTTGGGTCGTCTAATAACGCCCTCGGACTATCTACCGGCGTCCCACAGATATATCCACCCCGACAGCCCTCAAGGAACTGCTGTTGAGAGTATGGCGGCTCCCAACACCTCTGAATTAATTGCAATGGGTCGAGTATGGTACCCAGTCCAATCAACTCGGAGCGGTCTCCTTTTCAATAAATCTATTTTGACAGCCTAATCTTACTAACTAAACCTTAATCATATCAGCCCGCATGACCCAAGATTCGCCAATCCCCACTCAAACGCACTGTTGTGAGGCACACTGCTAATCCTGGCCCGCGGCTGTCTCCTTAGCATCCGCGCACGTGTTCGAACGGCTAGACGCGTGAGCCTTTCAACAATTTCAAATAAAATTGTTGAAACCACCGCTGTGCACCATTGTAACACGGGTTAGGGTTCTCTCTACTTATCTTTCCTTCTTTTTTTCCCTCTTTACCCGTATTCTTACTTTTTTTATTCTCTACCAAGGGACTCCAAAACTTTTACCAAAGCCAACTCCACGCCACGTGGTCCTAAGACGATTGACCGACTTAGGATTCTACACCCAGTATGACGTGACCTAGGCTTTGAGCAAAACCCTAGAGTCGCCTCTACGCTGCCACCACCAGACCAGCAACACCGAGCAATGATCGAGGTCTGGATCGATCACGCTAATTAATCAACCTTGGGGCTTGATCCCCACTATAACCGATGGCCGTGGAAACTTAAGAGTGTGAAATTAATTACACGGGAATGATTCGATGTTAGAATCGATGTTAGAATCGGCGCCCAATCCAACTCTTCCTCGTGTGGACCACGTGACCAGGACAAGTATACACATAAAACACATGGAAATAATAAAAATGCAATTTATTAACTTAATTAATTTATTAAAAGAAAAACTAAAACAAAATCTAAATATGTTCACTCCCTGTCACTTTAACACTCC
Source organism: Procambarus clarkii (assembly GCF_040958095.1). Classification (NCBI taxonomy): domain Eukaryota; kingdom Metazoa; phylum Arthropoda; class Malacostraca; order Decapoda; family Cambaridae; genus Procambarus; species Procambarus clarkii. The sequence continues at coordinate 31,145,669 of NC_091204.1, read as the reverse complement.
CTACTTGACCTGAATGCAATGAGACTATCTCTATACATAACCATAGCAACTATACCTCTATGTTTTACCAGCTAAAGATGTTGGGCTGGTCTCGGGGAGAGGTAAGATGTTTGACCTCTCCCAGCTGCTCTGGTGTCCACACTGATCTGTCCTCGTCTGGCCTAGCCCAGACTAGAACATTGTATCCTTCCGCATCGCTTACCCCAGTTACTTAGCAAGGTTTAAGTTATAACAATTAACCTCTGTTTGTACTGAATTGATCCAGACTGGTTGAATTATTTTACTGAAATTAAATTACACAAACATCTAACGGCAGAGCTGTTCCCGATCACAAAAATGGTTATTAAAACTTTGAGAAATAGTAGACCTGTCAACACTGATGACCTATGACCGCCGGTCACTCCGCCTTACAAGTTAGATCTGATTCGTGACGTCACTGATGGTGACTTAAACTCAATAATTAGAATACTCTTGATATTGTACCCAGTACTATTATACAATACAATTTTAATACAAAATGAATAAAGGCTAATTTCTCTAAATTACTGAATACTATAGGATGGTTCATTATACGCAGCTATGAACAAAGCGTCGGTTATTTCCACCGCGAATCCCCCTGGGGTCAGGTTCCCAGGTCACCATGCGGGCTCAGCTTCCCATTCTCTTGTCGATAAACCACTCTGGATAATTCTTACAACAGCCTAGTTTGTTACACCATCATAAGATTAATTTCAAATATTCTATCTCTAATGCTAAGTATATTTAATTCTCTCCGCATGTTGAGAACTTTGGTAGTTATAGGACAGCCAAGTATAATTCTTAGTGCTTCATTTTGCATTTTTTCCAGTCTATCAATACTTTTGCCATTCTGCAGGACCAAAGCTGGTGCATGATAGTCTATCAGAGACCTTATATACGCTGAAACTGTAAAACTTTTGCCTTATTTAAAAGCAAAACCAAAAAGTACCTAACTTCATCTATTTAGTTCCCTACACTGAGCTTTAAATTTGCTCTGTACCTAGTGGTACCCAATCTCCTAATTTTTATGTAATATCAAACAACCTTATCATTGTGTTCATTGCTGTCTTCTTTTATGTGCTAGCCATATGCTGTATTGTGACTACCAATTTTTGTCAACTACCATTCAAGCTGTCATTGCAATCAATCTTATATTGTTTCTGCTGTATTGTGCCTACCAATTTGTTGTCAACTACCATTTTAAGCTGTCATTGCAATCAATCATAGCTACCTATGTGCTTTAATATACTGTACCTATAATTTTCTCTCATCTTTTTTTTTTCATTCCATGTAATCTGTTATCATTTTTTGTCTATAAATTTTGCAAGTATTTACCTCCTTAAAATTTTCTTAGATTAAGGACCTGCCCGAAACGCTGCGCGTGCTAATGGCTTTACAAGACTGTAATTACCATAATTGTATCCTCACATTCCTTATGTACATTCTTGTATATGCATAAATAAATAAATAAATAATAAATAAATAAATAAATCAGCTGACTAGTGTTTACACCAGATCAGCTGACTAGTGTTTACACCAGATCAGCTGACTAGTGTTTACACCAGATCAGCTGACTAGTGTTTACACCAGATCAGCTGACTAGTGTTTACACCAGATCAGCTGACTAGTGTTTACACCAGATCAGCTGATCATTGTTTACCAAATCAGCTGATCATTGTTTACACCAGATCAGCTGACTAATGTTTACACCAGATCATTGTTTACCAAATCAGCTGATCATTGTTTACACCAGATCAGCTGACTAGTGTTTACACCAGATCAGCTGACTAGTGTTTACACCAGATCAGTTGACTAGTTTTTACACCAGATCAGCTGACTTAGGACAATATCCAATTCTGGCCCGACATCACTCGGTACCCCTACTTAAATCTCTGAATATGTTAGACATTAAGTCACTGCACATTCTCTCATGTGTATTATACATATATAAAACGCTAAACTATAATGCCAATCCTGATCTCAAAAGCTTCATAGAAGGTTGTATCAGAACCCATGAGCATCACACCAGAAATAAATACAGTTTTGATATTCCTAGAGTACGACTTAATCAAACTAGAAATGCTCTACAAATCAAGGGGCCCAGAATGTGGAATGACCTTCCCAACCATGTTAAAGACTGTACCTCTCTCAACCAGTTTAAGTTAAAAGCGAAGCTATACCTAATAAATTCCCTGTAACCTACCTTACTCTTCTATTGTCAACCAATGTCTGTTTTTTTCTTTAAAGAGCGCTGTTTGTCGACATAATTGTATTTGTGCTGCTTTTTCATCTATGTTTTCATTTCTTGTTTTCATTCTACTCATTATGCTCAATTAGTATTAAGCTTGTCATTTAAGTTTATCATGCCCGAAACGCTTTGCGTAATAGTGGCTTTAGGCATTGTATGTACTAGCTATACCTATAAGTTAAACAATCCTTGTAAATATATATTGTATGTATGTACCTTACCAAATAAAATTGTATTGTATTGTATTGTAAATACATCATTCTTTCTATTCTAATATTAACACCATATTTCGGGCTGTACCCCACTACAGTTCTGAGAGCCTTGAGTCTGTCTGTACATTGTTGATGTAACTTATTGACTGCAGTTGAGGTACAAGGGACAGAGACACCAAGGTATTTGAAAGAAGAGACATAGTCTATTGGTATGTTGTCTATCTTAAGTTTTCGTGATCCACTTTTGCGGTTGCCAATTTGTCTGTTAAATACCTTAGTTTTAGCAGCGTTGATTACAAGACCAAGGCTCTCACAAGCTGTATGTATACAATTTAAGACTGTTTGCATTTTGCGGTGGGTTTTAGTATGCACAAGGATGTCATCTGCATAGCTGATAGTGATGTTTGCCGGACTAGTTGGGATTGATTTTAGTAAAGCATTAATTAGAACATTAAACAAGGTAGGACTAAGTACTCTTCCATGTGGGGTGCCTAGTTGCATTACTTTAGTTTCACTCTTGTAGCCTTGGAACAGCGCAGAGGACTTCCGGTTGGTAAGAAAGCCTCGTAGCCACTGTAATAAATGTCCCCCTATATCCATTCTCGCTAATTCATACATAATCACTTCCCTATTAGCAATATCAAAGGCATTTTTTAAATCAAGAAATGTTGTGTACTTGTGCCTTTTATCTCCATGAACAGTAAGAAAGGTTGCGATACAGTTGTGTACACTTTTACCATGTGTGAAACCATTGATATCAGGTGACATGTGCTCTTTAACTCTATACAATAATCTATTAAGCACCATTCTCTCAAAGGTTTTGCACATGCAACTGGTCAGTGAGATCGGACGGAAAGCATCAGGTTGGCCAGGCTTTGGTACAGGTACCGTAAGACTGGTGGTCCATGATACAGGCAACTGCCCAGAGACATAGCTGGCATTAAACAATTCTAATAATGGGTTACCGGGTGCACGATGTAGGAGTCTTAGAATATCATAGGTGATACCGTCCTCACCAGGAGCAGTGCTACTGCCCCTGGAGAGGGCTGCATCCAATTCATAATCTGTATATGGAACATCACATTCATCATGTTGCTTGCTCAACATGAAATTTATGAGAGAATTTCTGTCTGTGGACCTCGCCTGCAATTTCTCCCCAGTGCTAGCTGATAGCATTCCAAGGCTGGAAACCTGAGCCCATTTTGCAATTAACTGATTGGCTTTCTGTAGCGGGTTTGGGTGTGAAACTTGTCTACTATTTTTACCAATAATTTTGTTTATGCCTTTCCAGGCTTTGCCCAGGGGAGTATGCAGGTTAAGTCCACTAACAAAACCCTCCCATTCATTTTGTCTCAGTTCAGTCATTCTCTCCCTTGCCGCTGCAAGCGCGGCCTGAAACAGTTTTAACATTTGAGGAGTTCTAAGGCTCTTATATGCTTTACCTGTCTGTCTAGCAATTGATTTAAGCTCTTTCAGTTTAGCATCATCATAGTACTGGTTGTGTCTGACCTGTTTACCAGTACTTCGTTTTGTTTGGCGTGACTCACTATTTTTGATGGCCTCATAGGTATATGGGTACATCCGTTCTCTTACCCTCGACCGCGTCGGTACCTTTATGGTCAGGAAGCCACGGGTATTTACAATGGGGCTCGGTCAGTCAATATGATTCCTTTGACATCACTCAACTTATGTATTCTGTTCTCGTATTGACAATTTGAATGATATCAAGAATATTTTGAATATCTGCTGACATAGATGGTGCTGTAGTTGATTGTTGTTCATGACCTGTCCAGTGGGTCGAGACTGGTCTCATTAGCATCTCTCAGATTAGTGGGAAGAAATTCTTGCTGCAAGAATGTGTGTTCTCAGAGCTAACTAGGGTAACTAAAATACTTATTTCCTAAATAAATACTTTAATTGTAAATATTTGAAAATATATGGTATGTTTCCGAATTTCTGACGATATAAAACATATTGTGGTTTATAATTAAGTTCTTAATAGTGATCCTATCCTGCATCATAATTTACATAATATCTACTTCTGTTTTGTGTATTAAAATGACTACTTTTTATGTTAATTTATTTCTGTAAATGATGATGATGATAAAGTTCAATAAATGTAAGTAAGAACATAAGAATGAAGGTAACTGCAAAAGACTTATTGTCCCATACGAGGCAGCTCCTCGTATGGAGCTGCCTTTGATAAGTAATTACCAAAGAAGGCACCAAGCCGGGAAGGCTGTGTAGCACAATAAAATAAGTCTACTGCTCCTGAAGAGGACGGTATTACTTACAGTTTACTGAGATTAGTCTCACAAGTACCAGGTAATCCACTTTTAGTGTTGTACAGAATGAGTTTAAGTGAAGGAGTATTACCTGATGATTGGACAGTGTCATTGTTCCCATCCCCAAAGCACACTCAGATAATTATAGACCCATATCTCTTACATAATTTTGTCTATTAGCACAGTTTTCGGCGTGAAGGCATTGAGTAGATCTCGGCAATACAAGAAGTTTCAAGCTAAACTTTCTAATATGCTACACTCACCTGAGGTCCGTAGAAGAGCGAAATCTGATTATGCATTTTGGTTCTACAAGGTAGCCAACTCCATCAAAATATTAAATATGTACCCAACTCAATTAACGATTAATCAACCAATTACTCCATGGGATAACTTGGATCTAGCAGTTGATTTTGTAAATGCACCCAAGAAAGATAATGTACACTCTACATTATTAAAACAGTTAACACTGAAAAGCATCACTGAGAGTACTCAGGGTATGGGTAACGATGTGTGTCAGTGCTATACCGACGGTTCTGTAGAAGAAGGTGGACGATGTACTGGATGCGCATGTAATATATTTGAACAATCTTCTCACGTACATACAGCAATGAAGCGCGTCAATGATTGGGCAAGTACAACTCAAACCGAACTTGCAGGCATATACCTTGCCACGGAATTTTTAAAAGACAAAGGCAGTGGACTTATATACTGTGATTCGCAGAGTGAACTCCTGGTATTGAACGCACATAGTAGTGACACCCAGAAAATAGTCAGTGATATTCGAATGAAATTTTTAGCTGCCAAAGAAAAGAGATTTGAAATTAAATTCCTATGGATACCATCACATGTTGGCATCTCAAGGCATGACACTGTTGATATGCTTGCAAAGACAGCCTGTAGAAAACCAGTGGTAGAAATTGATATGGGTGCTTTTATTGGGTCTTTCCTTCACCTTCATTCAAGCACTAGGGTATTACAGTAAGTGTTTTAATTATAATATTTATTAACGTTATTATTTTTAATTTTTATTATTATTAGTATTATTATTAACAGGAGAGGAGTGTGTGTGTGTGTGTGGGGGGGGGGGTATAATGGTACACATGTCCACATCCCAATGCCCGCCCTTCCAGGACTGGGGGTGCGGGGGTGTACAATAAACTATACCCACATCCGGCGGCAGCTTGTCGAAGGCGGAAGTGTAGCCTAGACAATTTGTCATGATAATTAGTGATGACTCTTATTTTGATTATGGGTCCGTAATCCAGTTAAGCTTTTATTCTTAATTTATATTACAATGCTGGTAAAATACACTTCTTGATGATGAGTATGGAGTACAAATGAACTCATTGTGTACCCAAGTTCAAGTTCAAGTATGTTTATTGAGATAAGCAATAAATACATCTCAAAGGGATAGAGTAGCTTAGGCTATTTCAACCCCCCTCTAATTCAAGTCCCTCAAGGGGCGCACAAATACTGTGACTACAAATAGACAAATAACATTACAAGAATCCAAACAAGAATTGTGTACCCTATACTGACAGGATGAATATAGGGTACACAATAAACTACCACTCACATCATGGGTATGGGTTGCACAAGAAACTATCGCGCAGAGGATGAATATGGAGAGCAAAGTAAACAAAGATTCACACGAAGAGAAAGGGTTGCGCAATGTCCTATGACTCACAGAATGAGTATTAGCTGCACAATAAACTACAGGTCACAGGATAAGTATGGGTTGCACAATAAATTACAGGTCACAGGATGGGTATGGGCTGCACAAACTACCGGTAACAGGATGAGTATGGGATGCACAATAAATTACGGGTCACAGGATGAGTATGGGTTGCACAAACTACTGGTAACAAGATGAGTATGGGGTGCACAATAAATTACCGCACAGAGGATGAGTATAGGGTGCACAAACTGGTTGGGTAAATGGAAATGGTTGGGTACATTTCCTTTCACCTAATGCGACTATTCATGTGTCCGGACACCGGCGATTGTGTGGTATTGGCTATTTATTTAACCATAACTTTGCATTCATTTAATAATTATATTAAGATATGTTTTCCTTGAAATGTAGTTACATTATCGTCTACATGGCTTTATTCTGACATAAAGACCTATGGCGTTACTTTGCATATATGCAAAGTAATTATAAAATTGATTGGCTTGTGTGGAGGCCTTCACACTCCCTGAGCGAGCCATCAAGTAACTATAAAAAGGCATATATCTTAACTTTCAATTCAGTTATATTTATGCCAAATTATTAACATGCAGCTTATATTTATGTCTTTATGATGACATAGAAAACTTCGTTTATTACAATATCTAGATTAAATCAACATTGATCTTCGGAAGGTCATAGTTCCCATGTCGGTAAGGAGAGCGTCGGCCATGAAGCCTTGTTTAAAGTATGAATATTTTTCCTCTCTAATAAGGTATAATCTCTGTGATGGATTCACAAAAACTATTTTATATCTGCCTTTCTGATAACATATACAAATATAATCTTTATTTGTGAATATTTGTTAATTAAGCAATATATCAGAGGGCGTGTATGGTTCGGTGTTCAATGAACGAAAAGGGCTGGATCTCTGTGTACAGGAGGCTGATATGGCAGCAAACACTCTCCTGGCGACCATATATCTTGGATAAGTCGCTCCACACAATTGTCGCTTGGACCGTCGACTTCCTATGGCGTCACCTCTCACATATTTACGTCTAATTTCGTTATGAAATTAGATTATTTCAGAGTAAAAATAGGTTTGATCATGTTCTATGTGTAGCACCAACATTATAGTAAGTAAATATACCATATTTCTTCATTACTTACGTAATGCTAGGACGATTTGGGTAGTTTTGGGCTGATTTGGGTCGATTTGGGTAATTCTATGGACCCGACTATCCGAAGTTAAATCGACTTCATAAGTCGATTTAACTTCCAAACATATAATTTTTAATAAATGTTCAATGTTTTCAATGTGTTGTTTCAATGCTCAAGGAAAACATATCTTAAATGAAAGCAAAGATATGGTCAAATAAATAGGCAATACCACACCATCGCCAGTGTCCGGACACATGAATATTCGCATTAGGTAGGTGAAAGGAAATGTACCCAACCATTTCCATTTACGCGACCAGTTTCCGTTCTTATGTTCTTACATTTATTGAAATTTATCATCATCATCATTTACAGAAATAAATTAACATAAAAATGTAGTAATTTTAATACACAAAACAGAAGTAGATATGTATGTAAATTATGACGCAGGATAGGATCACTATTGCAGAACTATTCGCATACTTTGCGTCATTATATACAGTACTGGAATTTAAAAAGAATCGCGGAATTCAGAGATAACTCCATCATTGGTGTCCAAGAAAAGTGTAAGTACTTCATTTATAATGATGTGCTGCCCGAAATCTTAGCGAAGTATCTAAAATTTGCTTACTGTAAGTAATTCATGCAAATGATTGTAAAGCCGTCGCCCAGTTGGGTGGGTGTGGAGCACATGACTGTTAAGCTGCCGCCCAGTTGGTTGGGTGTGGAGCACATGACTGTAAAGCTGCTGCCCAGTTGGGTGGGTGTGGAGCACATGACTGTTAAGCTGCCGCCCAGTTGGATAGGTGTGGAGCACATGACTGTTAAGCTGCCGCCCAGTTGGGTGGGTGTGGAGCACATGACTGTTAAGCTGCCCCCCAGTTGGGTGGGTGTGAAGCACATGACTGTAAAGCTGCCGCCCAGTTGGGTGGGTGTAGAGCAAGGCTAGTAATTGGACGACTCACCATAGATGTAAAGTGCCTAGTATAGTGACTTGTGAGCCTGTGTTAAGCTAGTTTCAATCTATGACTTCCTGTTCTTGAAGTTCCAGGTCTCAGGAAATCTTCCCTGTCGATTTTATCAATTCCTGTTACTATTTTGTATGTAGTGATCATATCACCTCTTTCTTCTGTCTTTTAGTTTTGGCA
>NC_091204.1:31101931-31131931 GCF_040958095.1 Procambarus clarkii | reverse complement strand
AAGGAAATAAGTAATGTACCACATCAAATTGTTTGTATGTGTGATAATGGTATGATAGACAGTATACTTAGGAGCTACAAGAATTTTGCCCCAAGAGTGTAACAATTGTATGCTGTACTTACTATATTAACCTGCAATGTTAAATGGGATTCTTGTAATGTTAATTGTCTATTTGTACTTACTAAATTTGTGCGCCCCTTGAGGGACTTGAAGTAGAGGGGGTAGAAATAGCCTAAGCTACTCTATCCCTTTGAGATGTATTTTTTTCTTGTCTCAATAAACATACTTGAACTTGAACTGTAAATATTTGTGGCTTCCTGACCATAAAGTTACCGCCACAGTCGAGGGTAAGAGACCGGATGTACCCAGTATACAAGCCGCACTAGGTATTAGTTCATAAAAGCTGACAACTTACCCAGATAAACATTACTTCCTAATTATATATATATATATATGCAAATAATACAATTAAAATGTTTAAAACGTGATTATATATATGTATCATGTGGACAGTTTTTAATGTAATTTTTTCTCCTGATATTCGGGTTCTTTATTATGCTTCATCTTGAGGCAAAGCCCAATACCTTACGCCATATTGATGCTCTGTCTACAGATCATTCTCTCTCTCTCTCTCTCTCAAATCATATACATTGATGGTTTCCTACACCGCCACACGGGTGCAGTTGCCTCTACCCATCAGACAGAACTATTTGCCTTGCTTGTTACACTAAAATGTGTACAAGTGTGTGTGTCTATGTATGTATTAACACGATGTACTGAACGGGGTGAGAATAGCTTGAGCTACCTCATCCATTTGTGTGTATTTTACCTCAATAAACTTATTTCAGTTTCAATTTCAATTCAAGTCTCCAAACTTGATGCATTAATTGTAAGTGATTTTCTACCATCCTGCATTAATTGTAAGTGATTTCTATCATGCTTAATTGCGCGCAACTCTCCAAGACACAATTGTAACATGACCGTGTCTGAAGCTAGACAGAAAACACAACATTATTAGTAATGGTAACATAAGCCATTTCATGTGAATTCCATCTTCGTTGACCTCCGAAACTTGAGGAATGGTCCAGAAAATAGCTACTAAAGTTTAAGTCAAGTGTGAAGATACTTTAGTTGATACTTAGATACTTCCAATAAGTGTAAACATAAGTGCTGACGATGCTACCTTCCTCTATTCAGACCCCAACCCAAACGCACTATATAATAATGAAAATAATAGATTTAAGAAGTCCACTCATGGATGTAAACTAACAAAATCACATCAAACATAAAAAAGACCGACTACTATTTTTGTTCGAAAGTAAATCCTGAAACCAAATTCAACTTCAGATACACAATGTTAACATTAGCAATAATGATTATGGAAAGTTCCTTGACCTATACATAGACAAGAGACTGAACTTCAGCATCCACATACAACACATATGTGAGTGGTGAGAGAGAGAGAAAGAGAGAGAGAGAGAGAGAGAGAGAGAGAGAGAGAGAGAGAGAGAGAGAGAGAGAGAGAGAGAGAGAGAGAGAGAGAGAGAGAGAGAGAGAGAGAGACAGACAGACAGAGAGAGAGAGAGAGTGAGAGAGTATTCACCTAGTTGTGCAGGCGCGGGTTGAGCTCTGCTCATTCGGCCCGCCTCTCAACTGTCAATCAACTATTACTGACTAACTAATTTTTTTTCTCTCGCACACACACACACACACACACACACACACACACACACACACACACACACACACACACACACACACACACACACAAACAATAGACCGGGTAAACAAGGATAAACTATTCAACACGGGTGGGACGCGAACAAGGGGACACAGGTGGAAACTGAGTACCCACATGAGCCACAGAGACGTTAAAAGGAACTTTTTCAGTGTCAGAGTAGTTAACGGATGGAATGCATTAGGCAGTGATGTGGTGGAGGCTGACTCCATACACAGTTTTAAATGTAGATGTGATAGAGCCCAGTAGGCTCAGGAATCTGTACACCAGTTGATTGACAGTTGAGAGGCGGGACCAAAGAGCCAAAGCTCAACCCCCGCAAGCACAAATAGGTGAGTACAAATAGGTGAGTACACACACCAGGAAGCAACCCGTAGCAACTGTCTAATTTCCAGGTACCTATTTACTGCTCGGTGACATCACATTAACATTTACAGAGAGTAGGGAATTAATTAGGTATCTGGGAGCTAGTTAACTGTTGTGGGATGTATATCTTGAGGTACTGTATACAATGTTCACAACAGAGCAATGTATAATCATTTCATTGTATACAACACATTGAGAAAGAATGAAGGTTAGATCCGAAAATTATTGTGTGGCTCTCTCATGACTTGTTTCCGGCGCGAAGAGTTGTGAATTTACATGAAAATGTACCAACAAAATCTTGTTACATAGCAGTAGGAGTAACATTTACTCCCTAGGTCCACGAGTCTAGAGCGCTGTCCACTCGGCCACCACCTCCCTTATGAGAGGGAGAGAGTGAGTGTGTGTGTGTGTACTCACCTAATTGTACTTGGGGGGTTGAGCTCTGGCTCTTTGGTCCCGCCTCTCAACTGTCAATCAACTGATGTACAGATTCCTGAGCCTACTGGACTCTATCATATCTACATTTGAAACTGTGTATGGAGTCAGCCTCCACCACATTACTGCGTAATGCATTACATCTGTTAACTATTTTGACACTGAAAAAGTTCTTGTACTTGAGGTACAAGGGACAGAGACACCAATTTATTTGAAAGAAGAGACATAGTCTATTGGTATGTTGTCTATCTTAAGTTTTCGTGATCCACTTTTGCGGTTGCCAATTTGTCTGTTAAATACCTTAGTTTTAGCAGCGTTGATTACAAGACCAAGGCTCTCACAAGCTGTATGTATACAATTTAAGACTGTTTGCATTTTGCGGTGGGTTTTAGTATGCACAAGGATGTCATCTGCATAGCTGATAGTGATGTTTGCCGGACTAGTTGGGATTGATTTTAGTAAAGCATTAATTAGAACATTAAACAAGGTAGGACTAAGTACTCTTCCATGTGGGGTGCCTAGTTGCATTACTTTAGTTTCACTCTTGTAGCCTTGGAACAGCGCAGAGGACTTCCGGTTGGTAAGAAAGCCTCGTAGCCACTGTAATAAATGTCCCCCTATATCCATTCTCGCTAATTCATACATAATCACTTCCCTATTAGCAATATCAAAGGCATTTTTTAAATCAAGAAATGTTGTGTACTTGTGCCTTTTATCTCCATGAACAGTAAGAAAGGTTGTGATACAGTTGTGTACACTTTTACCATGTGTGAAACCATTGATATCAGGTGACATGTGCTCTTTAACTCTATACAATAATCTATTAAGCACCATTCTCTCAAAGGTTTTGCACATGCAACTGGTCAGTGAGATGGGACGGAAAGCATCAGGTTGGCCAGGCTTTGGTACAGGTACCGTAAGACTGGTGGTCCATGATACAGGCAACTGCCCAGAGACATAGCTGGCATTAAACAATTCTAATAATGGGTTACCGGGTACACGATGTAGGAGTCTTAGAATATCATAGGTGGTACCGTCCTCACCAGGAGCAGTGCTACTGCCCCTGGAGAGGGCTGCATCCAATTCATAATCTGTATATGGAACATCACATTCATCATGTTGCTTGCTCAACATGAAATTTATGAGAGAATTTCTGTCTGTGGACCTCGCCTGCAATTTCTCCCCAGTGCTAGCTGGTAGCATTCCAAGGCTGGAAACCTGAGCCCATTTTGCAATTAACTGATTGGCTTTCTGTAGCGGGTTTGGGTGTGAAACTTGTCTACTATTTTTACCAATAATTTTGTTTATGCCTTTCCAGGCTTTGCCCAGGGGAGTATGCAGGTTAAGTCCACTAACAAAACCCTCCCATTCATTTTGTCTCAGTTCAGTCATTCTCTCCCTTGCCGCTGCAAGCGCGGCCTGAAACAGTTTTAACATTTGAGGAGTTCTAAGGCTCTTATATGCTTTACCTGTCTGTCTAGCAATTGATTTAAGCTCTTTCAGTTTAGCATCATCATAGTACTGGTTGTGTCTGACCTGTTTACCAGTACTTCTTTGTGTTTGGCGTGACTCACTATTTTTGATGGCCTCATAGGTATATGGGTACATCCGGTCTCTTACCCTCGACCGCGTCGGTACCTTTATGGTCAGGAAGCCACGGATATTTACAATGGGGCTCGGTCAGTCAATATGATTCCTTTGACATCACTCAACTTATGTATTCTGCTCTCGTATTGACAATTTGAATGATATCAAGAATATTTTAAATATCTTATGACATAGATGGTGCTGTAGTTGATTGTTGTTCATGACCTGTCCAGTGGGTCGAGACTGGTCTCATTAGCATCTCTCAGATTAGTGGGAAGAAATTCTTGCTGCAAGAATGTGTGTTCTCAGAGCTAACTAGGGTAACTAAAATACTTATTTCCTAAATAAATACTTTAATTGTAAATATTTGAAAATATATGGTATGTTTCCGAATTTCTGACGATATAAAACATATTGTGGTTTATAATTAAGTTCTTAATAGTGATCCTATCCTGCATCATAATTTACATAATATCTACTTCTGTTTTGTGTATTAAAATGACTACTTTTTATGTTAATTTATTTCTGTAAATGATGATGATGATAAAGTTCAATAAATGTAAGTAAGAACATAAGAATGAAGGTAACTGCAAAAGACTTATTGGCCTATACGAGGCAGCTCCTCGTATGGAGCTGCCTTTGATAAGTAATTACCAAAGAAGGCACCAAGCCGGGAAGGCTGTGTAGCACAAAAAAATAAGTCTACTGCTCCTGAAGAGGACGGTATTACTTACAGTTTACTGAGATTAGTCTCACAAGTACCAGGTAATCCACTTTTAGTGTTGTACAGAATGAGTTTAAGTGAAGGAGTATTACCTGATGATTGGACAGTGTCATTGTTCCCATCCCCAAAGCACACTCAGATAATTATAGACCCATATCTCTAACATAATTTTGTCTATTAGCACAGTTTTCGGCGTGAATGCATTTTGGTTCTACAAGGTAGTCAACTCCATCAAAATATTAAATATGTACCCAACTCAATTAACGATTAATCAACCAATTACTCCATAGGATAACTTGGATCTAGCAGTTGATTTTGTAAATGCACCCAAGAAAGATAATGTACACTCTACATTATTAAAACAGTTAACACTGTGAAGCATCACTGAAAGTACTCAGAGTATGGGTAACGATGTGTATCAGTGCTATACCGACGGTTCTGTAGAAGAAGGTGGACGATGTACCGGATGTGCATGTAATACATTTGAACAATCTTCTCTCGTACATACATGAATGAAGCGCTATGCTGAACTGTGTAATTACTATTTGAGTACTGGAACACTTGATGATATATTGAACTTGTACCCTAGATTGACCATGTAACGTATCAATTATACAATGAATGTATGTGATGTAACTCTATAACCTGAGCTTGTGAAAGCACCTTAATCACCTTCAGTGATTAAGTGCTTAATTGCACACTAGTTTCTCTATCAGTTATCTCACCTTGTCAGAGTAAAAGAGACAAATATATGTGTATGTATGTGTGTATATATGTATGTATATATATGTATATGTACGCATACGTCTGTGTGTGTATATGTATGTGTATAAAGTATATGTGGAAGCTGGTCAGAATTCAATTTCACCTTTGTAAATGCACGTTAATGATACTATGTAAAAGACACATCGAACACTTTATGTAGGGCATACGTAAATCTGTGTATTTATGTATTTACGTATGTAGCTTAGCCTAGCATTTTAAAAACACTACAATCACCTTATGTGGTTGATTGTTCAATAAATCCCTGAACTATATGTTTAACAAATCTCTAACCCTATCAATGGAGTTAGTTAGTTTAGTTCTTATATTATGCACCCTATACCCATCTTGTGGGTGGTAGTGGAAAGGGTTAGAGTCCATGGCGGACTGAAGAAAATGTATATATGCTGGTTAGCATTGTTAATGTGTGGCCACGTCTGTGGTAGAAAATAATACAAAAAATCAAATAAAGGTATTATTGAAACTTTATAGGAAAACATTAAATCCTAAATATATCTTTAATATTATACTTGAAATATTGTATACTTTGCTCTCTCCATCGTACTTCTGCACCTGCTGGCAAGTGGTTCGGTGCAGTGTGCAGGTGATGTTCATTACTGGGTGAGCTGGCAGGTGGTGCTCACCTGCCAGCTCACCCAACGAAAATTTGGTTTTTAATACACTTACACATTTATTGGGTCTTTCCTTCACCTTCATTCAAGCACTAGGGTATTACAGTAAGTGTTTTAATTATAATATTTATTAACGTTATTATTTTTAATTTTTATTATTATTAGTATTATTATTAACAGGAGAGGATCGAGTGTGTGTGTGTGTGTGGGGGGGGGGGGGTATAATGGTACACATGTCCACATCCCAATGCCCGCCCTTCCAGGACTGGGGGTGCGGGGGTGTACAATAAACTATACCCACATCCGGCGGCAGCTTGTCGAAGGCGGAAGTGTAGCCTAGAGAATTTGTCATAATAATTAGTGATGACTCTTATTTTGATTATGGGTCCGTAATCCAGTTAAGCTTTTATTCTTAATTTATATTACAATGCTGGTAAAATACACTTCTTGATGATGAGTATGGAGTACAAATGAACTCATTGTGTACCCAAGTTCAAGTTCAAGTATGTTTATTGAGATAAGCAATAAATACATCTCAAAGGGATAGAGTAGCTTAGGCTATTTCAACCCCCCTCTAATTCAAGTCCCTCAAGGGGCGCACAAATACTGTGACTACAAATAGACAAATAACATTACAAGAATCCAAACAAGAATTGTGTACCCTATACTCACAGGATGAATATAGGGTACACAATAAACTACCACTCACATCATGGGTATGGGTTGCACAAGAAACTATCGCGCAGAGGATGAATATGGAGAACAAAGTAAACAAAGATTCACACGATGAGAAAGGGTTGCGCAATGTCCTATGACTCACAGAATGAGTATTAGCTGCACAATAAACTACAGGTCACAGGATAAGTATGGGTTGCACAATAAATTACAGGTCACAGGATGGGTATGGGCTGCACAAACTACCGGTAACAGGATGAGTATGGGATGCACAATAAATTACGGGTCACAGGATGAGTATGGGTTGCACAAACTACTGGTAACAAGATGAGTATGGGATGCACAATAAATTACCGCACAGAGGATGAGTATAGGGTGCACAAACTGGTTGGGTAAATGGAAATGGTTGGGTACATTTCCTTTCACCTAATGCGACTATTCATGTGTCCGGACACCGGCGATTGTGTGGTATTGGCTATTTATTTAACCATAACTTTGCATTCATTTAATAATTATATTAAGATATGTTTTCCTTGAAATGTAGTTACATTATCGTCTACATGGCTTTATTCTGACATAAAGACCTATGGCGTTACTTTGAATATATGCAAAGTAATTATAAAATTGATTGGCTTGTGTGGAGGCCTTCACACTCCCTGAGCGAGCCATCAAGTAACTATAAAAAGGCATATATCTTAACTTTCAATTCAGTTATATTTATGCCAAAGTATTAACATGCAGCTTATATTTATGTCTTTATGATGACATAGAAAACTTCGTTTATTACAATATCTAGATTAAATTAACATTGATCTTCGGAAGGTCATAGTTCCCATATCGGTAAGGAGAGCGTCGGCCATGAAGCCTTGTTTAAAGTATGAATATTTTTCCTCTCTAATAAGGTATAATCTCTGTGATGGATTCACAAAAACTATTTTATATCTGCCTTTCTGATAACATATACAAATATAATCTTTATTTGTGAATATTTGTTAATTAAGCAATATATCAGAGGGCGTGTAGGGTTCGGTGTTCAATGAACGAAAAGGGCTGGATCACTGTGTACAGGAGGCTGATATGGCAGCAAACACTCTCCTGGCGACCATATTTCTTGGATAAGTCGCTCCACACAATTGTCGCTTGGACCGTCGACTTCCTATGGCGTCACCTTTCACATATTTACGTCTAATTTCGTTATGAAATTAGATTATTTCAGAGTAAAAATAGGTTTGATCATGTTCTATGTGTAGCACCAACATTATAGTAAGTAAATATGCCATATTTCTTCATTACTTACGTAATGCTAGGACGATTTGGGTAGTTTTGGCCTGATTTGGGGTAATTCTATGGACCGACTTCATAAGACAATAGTTTTGTTATATATACTTGTTATTCGTTGACATGCGTTTGCTACTTAAACTACCATGTACTGTACTTATGTAAAATCTCCCATGTCTCTTCGCTCGGCTTAGACTCGCTTACAAGTATCTCTGGGAATTCTGACAATGACAATGTCTCTTCAACGCAGGCTGAACTCCAAGGCGTATTAGCAGGATTACAGGAAGTAGTCAAATTCAGCCTCTGATTCTGCTATTGAGTTCAATAGGTTCTTCTCTTCCATTGGGTCATCCCTTGCAAATGATATTCCATCTTCCTGTACTGATGTTAAGGACTATCTTACAGGTAACTATCCACAGTCTCTGTACCTAAAGCCTACTAGTTCCACTGATGTCAATGAGATAATCCTTTCCCTTAAAACCAAGTCTAGTGCCCTCGAGGAGATACCAACTTTAATTTACAAAAAAGCCTCTAGATCTTTAGCCCCTGCTATTGCTTTGCTCTTCAACAAGTCACTTGAACTCCAAACCTTTCCAGACATTCTTAAAAAAGCAAGAGTAACCCCTGTCCACAAATGTGGTGATGTCACAGATGTTAACAACTACAGACCTATATAAATCCTGCCTAACTTGTCAAAAATATTCGAAAAACTAATCTACAAGCAGCTTTACTCTTTTCTAGCCAAACACAATATACTTAGCTCTTGTCAATATGGCTTCAGACCCAAAAAAAGCACTAACCATGCACTTATTAGTATGATTAACTTAATTCACGCAGCTCTTGATAAAAAGGAGTTTCCTGTTGGGTTATTTGTGGACCTGCGTAAGGCTTTTGACACTGTCAACCACCAAAACCTTCTTCTTAAATTACATCATTATGGAGTCAGAGGACACTCCCTGCAATACCTCAAATCTTATCTTACTGAACGGCTCCAGTATGTTTCTGTGAATAATACAATTTCTCCCACCCTACCCATCAACATTGGTGTTCCTCAGGGCAGCATACTTGGCCCTCTCCTCTTTCTCATCTACATTAATGACCTTCCAAATGCCTCCCAACACCTCAAACCAATTCTATTTGCTGACGACACAACCTTCATTTACTCCAGTCCTGATCCCCTTGCTCTAAATGCCACAGTAAATACTGAGCTAGAGAAAGTCCATCTTTGGCTAACTGCCAACAAACTCACCCTTAACATTGACAAAACGTTTTATATTCTGTTTGGCAATAAATCCTCTAATCAGATAAATCTCAAAATAAACAATACCCAAATTTGTAACAAATTAGATGGCAAATTCCTTGGCGTTCTCATCGACCACAAGCTGAATTTCCAGGGACACATTCTAAATATATCAAAAAAAGTTTCAAAAACTGTTGGCATTCTTTCTAAGATCAGATATTATGTACCCCGCCCTGCCCTGGTTACTCTCTATTATTCCCTCATCTATCCATACCTCAACTATGATATTTGTGCTTGGGGTTCTACTACCCAAAATCATTTACGTCCTCTAATTACCCAACACAAAGCTGCTATTAGGACAATATCCAACTCTGGCCCCAGACATCACTCGGTACCCTTACTCAAATCTCTGAATATGTTAGATATTAAGTCACTGCACATTCTCTCTTGTTTATTATACATATATAAAACGCTGAACTGTAATGCCAATACTGACCTCAAAAGCTTCATTGAAGGTTGTAACAGAACCCATGAGCACCACACCAGAAATAAATACAGTTTTGATATTCCTAGAGTACGACTTAATCAAACTAGAAATGCTCTACAAATCAAGGGACCCAGAATGTGGAATGACGTTCCCAACCATGTTAAAGACTGTACCTCTCTCAACCAGTTTAAGATAAAAACTAAACACTACCTTATAAATTCCCTGTAACCTACCTCACTCCTCTATTGTCAACCCATGTCTGTTATTTTTTTTAATCAACACAGTTTGTCAACCTATTGTATTTGTACTGCTTTTTCAGTCATGTTCCCCCTTTTTTTTTATCTTTATTTGTATTTGTTCTCAACACTTTTTATTCTTTATGCTCAATTAGTATTAAGTTCTAGATATTAATGTTTTTCTTGCCCGAAACGCATTGCGTAATAGTGGCTTTAGGCATTGTATGTACTAGCTCTATCTATATATCAATCCATTAATGTAACATCACTTGTATGTATGTACCTTACCTGAATAAACATATTTATTTATTTATTTAAATGTGGTAAAAATGCTTGCTTCTTTATTGACAGCAGAGGAGCGTTAGAGTCTTTAAATAGCAGACGCCCAGTATATCAGAATAATGTTATAGAGTGTAGAGAGAATGTTAAGAGACTAGAAAAAACTGGGTATAAAGTAAGATTCATGTGGATCCCTTCCCATGTGGGAATACTGTTGAATGAGGTAGTTGATGACATAGCGAAGAGAGCCACTGAAAAAACTCTTGTTGATGTTGTATGTCAGTTAACCTTGAAACAAATAAAAACAAGACTCAAGGTGATTCAGGAGGGTAACGAAATGATAAAGAGAATGGCAATGGTGGACAGTAGTAACACACTTAAGAATTATTCAATAATAAATACAAATTCGTCCTTCACTTATGGTAAAGGAAAGTCTACTGGGAAGGATTCAATTTACATGAGATTACGATTAGGATATAAATATATCTGGCAATACGGTGTTAATGTCAGTGAAAAAGATAAGGAGTGTAAATTATGTAGTATGCCGCACGCCCACACCTTAGAACATTATGCATTAGAGTGTCAACTTATTGAAAAATATAGAAATAAGGAAATAAATAGTGTACCACATCAAATTGTTTGGATGTGTGATAATGGTATAATAGACAGTATACTTAGGAGCTACAAGAATTTTGCCCCGAGAGTGTAACAATTATATGCTGTACTTGCTGTATTAACCTGCAGTGTTAAATGGGATTCTTGTACTGTTATTTGTCTATTTGTACTTACTAAATTTGTGCGCCCCTTGAGGGACTTGAAGTAGAGGGGGTAGAAATAGCCTAAGCTACTCTATCCCTTTGAGATGTATTTTTTTCTTGTCTCAATAAACATACTTGAACTTGAACTGTAAATATTTGTGGCTTCCTGACCATAAAGCTACCGCCACAGTCGAGGGTAAGAGACCGGATGTACCCAGTATACAAGCCGCACTAGGTATTAGTTCATAAAAGCTGACAACTTACCCAGATAAACATTACTTCCTAATTATATATATATATATGCAAATAATACAATTAAAATGTTTAAAACGTGATTATATATATGTATCATGTGGACAGTTTTTAATGTAATTTTTTCTCCTGATATTCGGGTTCTTTATTATGCTTCATCTTGAGGCAAAGCCCAATACCTTACGCCATATTGATGCTCTGTCTACAGATCATTCTCTCTCTCTCTCTCTCTCAAATCATATACATTGATGGTTTCCTACACCGCCACACGGGTGCAGTTGCCTCTACCCATCAGAAGGAACTATTTGCCTTGCTTGTTACACTAAAATGTGTACAAGTGTGTGTGTCTATGTATGTATTAACACGATGTACTGAACGGGGTGAGAATAGCTTGAGCTACCTCATCCATTTGTGTGTATTTTACCTCAATAAACTTATTTCAGTTTCAATTTCAATTCAAGTCTCCAAACTTGATGCATTAATTGTAAGTGATTTTCTACCATCCTGCATTAATTGTAAGTGATTTCTATCATGCTTAATTGCGCGCAACTCTCCAAGACACAATTGTAACATGACCGTGTCTGAAGCTAGACAGAAAACACAACATTATTAGTAATGGTAACATAAGCCATTTCATGTGAATTCCATCTTCGTTGACCTCCGAAACTTGAGGAATGGTCCAGAAAATAGCTACTAAAGTTTAAGTCAAGTGTGAAGATACTTTAGTTGATACTTAGATACTTCCAATAAGTGTAAACATAAGTGCTGACGATGCTACCTTCCTCTATTCAGACCCCAACCCAAACGCACTATATAATAATGAAAATAATAGATTTAAGAAGTCCACTCATGGATGTAAACTAACAAAATCACATCAAACATAAAAAAGACCGACTACTATTTTTGTTCGAAAGTAAATCCTGAAACCAAATTCAACTTCAGATACACAATGTTAACATTAGCAATAATGATTATGGAAAGTTCCTTGACCTATACATAGACAAGAGACTGAACTTCAGCATCCACATACAACACATATGTGAGTGGTGAGAGAGAGAGAAAGAGAGAGAGAGAGAGAGAGAGAGAGAGAGAGAGAGAGAGAGAGAGAGAGAGAGAGAGAGAGAGAGAGAGAGAGAGAGAGAGAGAGAGACAGACAGACAGACAGACAGAGAGAGAGAGAGAGACAGAGAGAGAGAGTGAGAGAGTATTCACCTAGTTGTGCAGGCGCGGGTTGAGCTCTGCTCATTCGGCCCGCCTCTCAACTGTCAATCAACTATTACTGACTAACTAATTTTTTTTCTCTCGCACACACACACACACACACACACACAAACAATAGACCGGGTAAACAAGGATAAACTATTCAACACGGGTGGGACGCGAACAAGGGGACACAGGTGGAAACTGAGTACCCACATGAGCCACAGAGACGTTAAAAGGAACTTTTTCAGTGTCAGAGTAGTTAACGGATGGAATGCATTAGGCAGTGATGTGGTGGAGGCTGACTCCATACACAGTTTTAAATGTAGATGTGATAGAGCCCAGTAGGCTCAGGAATCTGTACACCAGTTGATTGACAGTTGAGAGGCGGGACCAAAGAGCCAAAGCTCAACCCCCGCAAGCACAAATAGGTGAGTACAAATAGGTGAGTACACACACCAGGAAGCAACCCGTAGCAACTGTCTAATTTCCAGGTACCTATTTACTGCTCGGTGACATCACATTAACATTTACAGAGAGTAGGGAATTAATTAGGTATCTGGGAGCTAGTTAACTGTTGTGGGATGTATATCTTGAGGTACTGTATACAATGTTCACAACAGAGCAATGTATAATCATTTCATTGTATACAACACATTGAGAAAGAATGAAGGTTAGATCCGAAAATTATTGTGTGGCTCTCTCATGACTTGTTTCCGGCGCGAAGAGTTGTGAATTTACATGAAAATGTACCAACAAAATCTTGTTACATAGCAGTAGGAGTAACATTTACTCCCTAGGTCCACGAGTCTAGAGCGCTGTCCACTCGGCCACCACCTCCCTTATGAGAGGGAGAGAGTGAGTGTGTGTGTGTGTACTCACCTAATTGTACTTGGGGGGTTGAGCTCTGGCTCTTTGGTCCCGCCTCTCAACTGTCAATCAACTGATGTACAGATTCCTGAGCCTACTGGACTCTATCATATCTACATTTGAAACTGTGTATGGAGTCAGCCTCCACCACATTACTGCGTAATGCATTACATCTGTTAACTATATTGACACTGAAAAAGTTCTTGTACTTGAGGTACAAGGGACAGAGACACCAAGGTATTTGAAAGAAGAGACATAGTCTATTGGTATGTTGTCTATCTTAAGTTTTCGTGATCCACTTTTGCGGTTGCCAATTTGTCTGTTAAATACCTTAGTTTTAGCAGCGTTGATTACAAGACCAAGGCTCTCACAAGCTGTATGTATACAATTTAAGACTGTTTGCATTTTGCGGTGGGTTTTAGTATGCACAAGGATGTCATCTGCATAGCTGATAGTGATGTTTGCCGGACTAGTTGGGATTGATTTTAGTAAAGCATTAATTAGAACATTAAACAAGGTAGGACTAAGTACTCTTCCATGTGGGGTGCCTAGTTGCATTACTTTAGTTTCACTCTTGTAGCCTTGGAACAGCGCAGAGGACTTCCGGTTGGTAAGAAAGCCTCGTATCCACTGTAATAAATGTCCCCCTATATCCATTCTCGCTAATTCATACATAATCACTTCCCTATTAGCAATATCAAAGGCATTTTTTAAATCAAGAAATGTTGTGTACTTGTGCCTTTTATCTCCATGAACAGTAAGAAAGGTTGTGATACAGTTGTGTACACTTTTACCATGTGTGAAACCATTGATATCAGGTGACATGTGCTCTTTAACTCTATACAATAATCTATTAAGCACCATTCTCTCAAAGGTTTTGCACATGCAACTGGTCAGTGAGATGGGACGGAAAGCATCAGGTTGGCCAGGCTTTGGTACAGGTACCGTAAGACTGGTGGTCCATGATACAGGCAACTGCCCAGAGACATAGCTGGCATTAAACAATTCTAATAATGGGTTACCGGGTACACGATGTAGGAGTCTTAGAATATCATAGGTGGTACCGTCCTCACCAGGAGCAGTGCTACTGCCCCTGGAGAGGGCTGCATCCAATTCATAATCTGTATATGGAACATCACATTCATCATGTTGCTTGCTCAACATGAAATTTATGAGAGAATTTCTGTCTGTGGACCTCGCCTGCAATTTCTCCCCAGTGCTAGCTGGTAGCATTCCAAGGCTGGAAACCTGAGCCCATTTTGCAATTAACTGATTGGCTTTCTGTAGCGGGTTTGGGTGTGAAACTTGTCTACTATTTTTACCAATAATTTTGTTTATGCCTTTCCAGGCTTTGCCCAGGGGAGTATGCAGGTTAAGTCCACTAACAAAACCCTCCCATTCATTTTGTCTCAGTTCAGTCATTCTCTCCCTTGCCGCTGCAAGCGCGGCCTGAAACAGTTTTAACATTTGAGGAGTTCTAAGGCTCTTATATGCTTTACCTGTCTGTCTAGCAATTGATTTAAGCTCTTTCAGTTTAGCATCATCATAGTACTGGTTGTGTCTGACCTGTTTACCAGTACTTCTTTGTGTTTGGCGTGACTCACTATTTTTGATGGCTTCATAGGTATATGGGTACATCCGGTCTCTTACCCTCGACCGCGTCGGTACCTTTATGGTCAGGAAGCCACGGATATTTACAATGGGGCTCGGTCAGTCAATATGATTCCTTTGACATCACTCAACTTATGTATTCTGTTCTCGTATTGACAATTTGAATGATATCAAGAATATTTTGAATATCTGCTGACATAGATGGTGCTGTAGTTGATTGTTGTTCATGACCTGTCCAGTGGGTCGAGACTGGTCTC
Organism: Procambarus clarkii; assembly: GCF_040958095.1. Taxonomy (NCBI): domain Eukaryota; kingdom Metazoa; phylum Arthropoda; class Malacostraca; order Decapoda; family Cambaridae; genus Procambarus; species Procambarus clarkii. Next base: position 31,116,544 of record NC_091204.1, on the reverse strand, counting down.
ATTAGCATCTCTCAGATTAGTGGGAAGAAATTCTTGCTGCAAGAATGTGTGTTCTCAGAGCTAACTAGGGTAACTAAAATACTTATTTCCTAAATAAATACTTTAATTGTAAATATTTGAAAATATATGGTATGTTTCCGAATTTCTGACGATATAAAACATATTGTGGTTTATTATTAAGTTCTTAATAGTGATCCTATCCTGCATCATAATTTACATAATATCTACTTCTGTTTTGTGTATTAAAATGACTACTTTTTATGTTAATTTATTTCTGTAAATGATGATGATGATAAAGTTCAATAAATGTAAGTAAGAACATAAGAATGAAGGTAACTGCAAAAGACTTATTGGCCTATACGAGGCAGCTCCTCGTATGGAGCTGCCTTTGATAAGTAATTACCAAAGAAGGCACCAAGCCGGGAAGGCTGTGTAGCACAAAAAAATAAGTCTACTGCTCCTGAAGAGGACGGTATTACTTACAGTTTACTGAGATTAGTCTCACAAGTACCAGGTAATCCACTTTTAGTGTTGTACAGAATGAGTTTAAGTGAAGGAGTATTACCTGATGATTGGACAGTGTCATTGTTCCCATCCCCAAAGCACACTCAGATAATTATAGACCCATATCTCTAACATAATTTTGTCTATTAGCACAGTTTTCGGCGTGAATGCATTTTGGTTCTACAAGGTAGTCAACTCCATCAAAATATTAAATATGTACCCAACTCAATTAACGATTAATCAACCAATTACTCCATAGGATAACTTGGATCTAGCAGTTGATTTTGTAAATGCACCCAAGAAAGATAATGTACACTCTACATTATTAAAACAGTTAACACTGTGAAGCATCACTGAAAGTACTCAGAGTATGGGTAACGATGTGTATCAGTGCTATACCGACGGTTCTGTAGAAAAAGGTGGACGATGTACCGGATGTGCATGTAATACATTTGAACAATCTTCTCTCGTACATACATGAATGAAGCGCTATGCTGAACTGTGTAATTACTATTTGAGTACTGGAACACTTGATGATATATTGAACTTGTACCCTAGATTGACCATGTAACGTATCAATTATACAATGAATGTATGTGATGTAACTCTATAACCTGAGCTTGTGAAAGCACCTTAATCACCTTCAGTGATTAAGTGCTTAATTGCACACTAGTTTCTCTATCAGTTATCTCACCTTGTCAGAGTAAAAGAGACAAATATATGTGTATGTATGTGTGTATATATGTATGTATATATATGTATATGTACGCATACGTCTGTGTGTGTATATGTATGTGTATAAAGTATATGTGGAAGCTGGTCAGAATTCAATTTCACCTTTGTAAATGCACGTTAATGATACTATGTAAAAGACACATCGAACACTTTATGTAGGGCATACGTAAATCTGTGTATTTATGTATTTACGTATGTAGCTTAGCCTAGCATTTTAAAAACACTACAATCACCTTATGTGGTTGATTGTTCAATAAATCCCTGAACTATATGTTTAACAAATCTCTAACCCTATCAATGGAGTTAGTTAGTTTAGTTCTTATATTATGCACCCTATACCCATCTTGTGGGTGGTAGTGGAAAGGGTTAGAGTCCATGGCGGACTGAAGAAAATGTATATATGCTGGTTAGCATTGTTAATGTGTGGCCACGTCTGTGGTAGAAAATAATACAAAAAATCAAATAAAGGTATTATTGAAACTTTATAGGAAAACATTAAATCCTAAATATATCTTTAATATTATACTTGAAATATTGTATACTTTGCTCTCTCCATCGTACTTCTGCACCTGCTGGCAAGTGGTTCGGTGCAGTGTGCAGGTGATGTTCATTACTGGGTGAGCTGGCAGGTGGTGCTCACCTGCCAGCTCACCCAACGAAAATTTGGTTTTTAATACACTTACACATTTATTGGGTCTTTCCTTCACCTTCATTCAAGCACTAGGGTATTACAGTAAGTGTTTTAATTATAATATTTATTAACGTTATTATTTTTAATTTTTATTATTATTAGTATTATTATTAACAGGAGAGGATCGAGTGTGTGTGTGTGTGTGGGGGGGGGGGGGGTATAATGGTACACATGTCCACATCCCAATGCCCGCCCTTCCAGGACTGGGGGTGCGGGGGTGTACAATAAACTATACCCACATCCGGCGGCAGCTTGTCGAAGGCGGAAGTGTAGCCTAGAGAATTTGTCATAATAATTAGTGATGACTCTTATTTTGATTATGGGTCCGTAATCCAGTTAAGCTTTTATTCTTAATTTATATTACAATGCTGGTAAAATACACTTCTTGATGATGAGTATGGAGTACAAATGAACTCATTGTGTACCCAAGTTCAAGTTCAAGTATGTTTATTGAGATAAGCAATAAATACATCTCAAAGGGATAGAGTAGCTTAGGCTATTTCAACCCCCCTCTAATTCAAGTCCCTCAAGGGGCGCACAAATACTGTGACTACAAATAGACAAATAACATTACAAGAATCCAAACAAGAATTGTGTACCCTATACTCACAGGATGAATATAGGGTACACAATAAACTACCACTCACATCATGGGTATGGGTTGCACAAGAAACTATCGCGCAGAGGATGAATATGGAGAACAAAGTAAACAAAGATTCACACGATGAGAAAGGGTTGCGCAATGTCCTATGACTCACAGAATGAGTATTAGCTGCACAATAAACTACAGGTCACAGGATAAGTATGGGTTGCACAATAAATTACAGGTCACAGGATGGGTATGGGCTGCACAAACTACCGGTAACAGGATGAGTATGGGATGCACAATAAATTACGGGTCACAGGATGAGTATGGGTTGCACAAACTACTGGTAACAAGATGAGTATGGGATGCACAATAAATTACCGCACAGAGGATGAGTATAGGGTGCACAAACTGGTTGGGTAAATGGAAATGGTTGGGTACATTTCCTTTCACCTAATGCGACTATTCATGTGTCCGGACACCGGCGATTGTGTGGTATTGGCTATTTATTTAACCATAACTTTGCATTCATTTAATAATTATATTAAGATATGTTTTCCTTGAAATGTAGTTACATTATCGTCTACATGGCTTTATTCTGACATAAAGACCTATGGCGTTACTTTGCATATATGCAAAGTAATTATAAAATTGATTGGCTTGTGTGGAGGCCTTCACACTCCCTGAGCGAGCCATCAAGTAAATATAAAAAGGCATATATCTTAACTTTCAATTCAGTTATATTTATGCCAAAGTATTAACATGCAGCTTATATTTATGTCTTTATGATGACATAGAAAACTTCGTTTATTACAATATCTAGATTAAATTAACATTGATCTTCGGAAGGTCATAGTTCCCATATCGGTAAGGAGAGCGTCGGCCATGAAGCCTTGTTTAAAGTATGAATATTTTTCCTCTCTAATAAGGTATAATCTCTGTGATGGATTCACAAAAACTATTTTATATCTGCCTTTCTGATAACATATACAAATATAATCTTTATTTGTGAATATTTGTTAATTAAGCAATATATCAGAGGGCGTGTAGGGTTCGGTGTTCAATGAACGAAAAGGGCTGGATCACTGTGTACAGGAGGCTGATATGGCAGCAAACACTCTCCTGGCGACCATATTTCTTGGATAAGTCGCTCCACACAATTGTCGCTTGGACCGTCGACTTCCTATGGCGTCACCTCTCACATATTTACGTCTAATTTCGTTATGAAATTAGATTATTTCAGAGTAAAAATAGGTTTGATCATGTTCTATGTGTAGCACCAACATTATAGTAAGTAAATATGCCATATTTCTTCATTACTTACGTAATGCTAGGACGATTTGGGTAGTTTTGGCCTGATTTGGGGTAATTCTATGGACCGACTTCATAAGACAATAGTTTTGTTATATATACTTGTTATTCGTTGACATGCGTTTGCTACTTAAACTACCATGTACTGTACTTATGTAAAATCTCCCATGTCTCTTCGCTCGGCTTAGACTCGCTTACAAGTATCTCTGGGAATTCTGACAATGACAATGTCTCTTCAACGCAGGCTGAACTCCAAGGCGTATTAGCAGGATTACAGGAAGTAGTCAAATTCAGCCTCTGATTCTGCTATTGAGTTCAATAGGTTCTTCTCTTCCATTGGGTCATCCCTTGCAAATGATATTCCATCTTCCTGTACTGATGTTAAGGACTATCTTACAGGTAACTATCCACAGTCTCTGTACCTAAAGCCTACTAGTTCCACTGATGTCAATGAGATAATCCTTTCCCTTAAAACCAAGTCTAGTGCCCTCGAGGAGATACCAACTTTAATTTACAAAAAAGCCTCTAGATCTTTAGCCCCTGCTATTGCTTTGCTCTTCAACAAGTCACTTGAACTCCAAACCTTTCCAGACATTCTTAAAAAAGCAAGAGTAACCCCTGTCCACAAATGTGGTGATGTCACAGATGTTAACAACTACAGACCTATATAAATCCTGCCTAACTTGTCAAAAATATTCGAAAAACTAATCTACAAGCAGCTTTACTCTTTTCTAGCCAAACACAATATACTTAGCTCTTGTCAATATGGCTTCAGACCCAAAAAAAGCACTAACCATGCACTTATTAGTATGATTAACTTAATTCACGCAGCTCTTGATAAAAAGGAGTTTCCTGTTGGGTTATTTGTGGACCTGCGTAAGGCTTTTGACACTGTCAACCACCAAAACCTTCTTCTTAAATTACATCATTATGGAGTCAGAGGACACTCCCTGCAATACCTCAAATCTTATCTTACTGAACGGCTCCAGTATGTTTCTGTGAATAATACAATTTCTCCCACCCTACCCATCAACATTGGTGTTCCTCAGGGCAGCATACTTGGCCCTCTCCTCTTTCTCATCTACATTAATGACCTTCCAAATGCCTCCCAACACCTCAAACCAATTCTATTTGCTGACGACACAACCTTCATTTACTCCAGTCCTGATCCCCTTGCTCTAAATGCCACAGTAAATACTGAGCTAGAGAAAGTCCATCTTTGGCTAACTGCCAACAAACTCACCCTTAACATTGACAAAACGTTTTATATTCTGTTTGGCAATAAATCCTCTAATCAGATAAATCTCAAAATAAACAATACCCAAATTTGTAACAAATTAGATGGCAAATTCCTTGGCGTTCTCATCGACCACAAGCTGAATTTCCAGGGACACATTCTAAATATATCAAAAAAAGTTTCAAAAACTGTTGGCATTCTTTCTAAGATCAGATATTATGTACCCCGCCCTGCCCTGGTTACTCTCTATTATTCCTCATCTATCCATACCTCAACTATGATATTTGTGCTTGGGGTTCTACTACCCAAAATCATTTACGTCCTCTAATTACCCAACACAAAGCTGCTATTAGGACAATATCCAACTCTGGCCCCAGACATCACTCGGTACCCTTACTCAAATCTCTGAATATGTTAGATATTAAGTCACTGCACATTCTCTCTTGTTTATTATACATATATAAAACGCTGAACTGTAATGCCAATACTGACCTCAAAAGCTTCATTGAAGGTTGTAACAGAACCCATGAGCACCACACCAGAAATAAATACAGTTTTGATATTCCTAGAGTACGACTTAATCAAACTAGAAATGCTCTACAAATCAAGGGACCCAGAATGTGGAATGACGTTCCCAACCATGTTAAAGACTGTACCTCTCTCAACCAGTTTAAGATAAAAACTAAACACTACCTTATAAATTCCCTGTAACCTACCTCACTCCTCTATTGTCAACCCATGTCTGTTATTTTTTTTAATCAACACTGTTTGTCAACCTATTGTATTTGTACTGCTTTTTCAGTCATGTTCCCCCTTTTTTTTTATCTTTATTTGTATTTGTTCTCAACACTTTTTATTCTTTATGCTCAATTAGTATTAAGTTCTAGATATTAATGTTTTTCTTGCCCGAAACGCATTGCGTAATAGTGGCTTTAGGCATTGTATGTACTAGCTCTATCTATATATCAATCCATTAATGTAACATCACTTGTATGTATGTACCTTACCTGAATAAACATATTTATTTATTTATTTAAATGTGGTAAAAATGCTTGCTTCTTTATTGACAGCAGAGGAGCGTTAGAGTCTTTAAATAGCAGACGCCCAGTATATCAGAATATTGTGATTGAGTGTAGAGAGAATGTTAAGAGACTAGAAAAAACTGGGTATAAAGTAAGATTCATGTGGATCCCTTCCCATGTGGGAATACTGTTGAATGAGGTAGTTGATGACATAGCGAAGAGAGCCACTGAAAAAACTCTTGTTGATGTTGTATGTCAGTTAACCTTGAAACAAATAAAAACAAGACTCAAGGTGATTCAGGAGGGTAACGAAATGATAAAGAGAATGGCAATGGTGGACAGTAGTAACACACTTAAGAATTATTCAATAATAAATACAAATTCGTCCTTCACTTACGGTAAAGGAAAGTCTACTGGGAAGGATTCAATTTACATGAGATTACGATTAGGATATAAATATATCTGGCAATACGGTGTTAATGTCAGTGAAAAAGATAAGGAGTGTAAATTATGTAGTATGCCGCACGCCCACACCTTAGAACATTATGCATTAGAGTGTCAACTTATTGAAAAATATAGAAATAAGGAAATAAATAGTGTACCACATCAAATTGTTTGGATGTGTGATAATGGTATAATAGACAGTATACTTAGGAGCTACAAGAATTTTGCCCCGAGAGTGTAACAATTATATGCTGTACTTGCTGTATTAACCTGCAGTGTTAAATGGGATTCTTGTACTGTTATTTGTCTATTTGTACTCACTGAATTTGTGCAACCTGTCCTCTTAAAAAGAACGTCAACATTTGCCGTTTGACTCTACGGCTGTTTTTGGACGTTATTTTGTGTAAAACTACGTCTATTTTCGCTTCCATGGACTATCTCTTGTTATACAATGAAATACCACACTCTTATTATTCTATAACTCACTGACTATGCTCTGATATTTGTTCTTCAAGTAAAAATATATATATTTTTGCCTTAATTAGGCCATAATCCAGAAAATTCCAGCCTATCGATCTTTATATTTAGGAAAACATCTAATAAATTTGGAAATGAATTTATCGTTCGCCGACAGTTGCCTGTTACTATTTAACCCTCTATGCTTTAATGTCGCTGGTCATTGTGACTTTCCCAGGATTTATATATGTTTTGTAGTAGCATTTAGTCAGACTACAGTAATTTAACTAATGGGAAACCTCTATAGTTGTCGTAAATTAATAATAATCATTTATCAAATAATAAATTAGCAAACATATGCAACATTTTATGTTACGACTTTTCGGGTAGGCCGTTCTGTTTGTTTACAACCCCAATGGTTCAAAATACACAATACTTTTAATATATAAGTGACTAAGTATGCTCTAATATATGGTCCTCAATGAAAATTGTCGTTTTTTTTTGTTAATTTATCCATAATTAATAAGATTCCTTACTGTTGATCTTTATATTAAGAAAAACATCTAAACAAATTGGTATTGTGTTTTCGTTCAGATAAAGTTTCCAGATACTATTTCCTAGTTATCAATTAATGTAGGTGGTTATTTTAATTCGCGGCTACCAGGGGCTTTCTCCCATTATACAATATAAATGTACTCACTAACTATTCTCTGGTATCTGTTCTTCAAGTAAAATTACCTATTTTTTTGTTTAATTAGTCCATAATTCACAAAATTCCTTCAGGTCGATCTTTATATTTAGAAAAACATCTAATCAATTTGGAATTTAATTTTTCGTTCACCTACAGTTACCTGCTATTATTTCATTGTTATATTTTATGTCGCTGGTCATTACAATTTTCCAAGAATTTAAACAGCTAAACAGCAAGTAGCATCTTGTTAGAGTACAGGAATTTACCTATGGAGAACATCGATAGCTGCCGAAAATTATTAATGATTATATATGTAATTTAAAATAATGAATTATATACCATTTCTTATGTTACGTCTTTGGCGGGTAGGCCGTTCTGCGGGTTTACAACCGAATTAAACGGTTGAATTAACCGAATTAAAGCGAAATAAACAGTGACAATCGAGGGAGGACGCTACGCACGCTACGCTCCTCACTATAAGCTGTATAACAGCCCTTAAACTTACGCCAGATGATGTAGACCACCACCCACAGGCAGCTAAGTACATGGAGTCCAAGCATGTTATAGCAAAACCAAAGTAACCGACCAAAATCAACTCATTCCATCTCAAATAAGTTTCAAAACAATCCTCTACGGTGTGAGTACCAGTGCATGCTGCCGCCACCGCGCTGCCTGACGCAAGTTTCTTCTCAACATATACCCCCCAGTCCATTCTAACCAATCATGTCTCCTAAAAATGTGACTGTGCAGGGAAATAAGGGCAACAAACCCCTTAACAAGACATCCATCCCGGCCAACTCTAACAATATCCGTGTTTCTCCGTCTGGAAGCTCTGGGGTCCGGGGTGGCGGGGCTGCCCTCCCCTCCACCCCATTGAGCAAGGGAGCAGAGTCCTCTCAACCCTCTCCTATGAACATGCTAGCATCCCAGTATAATCAACTCAAGCGAGCTTCCGGTCCCTCACCGGAATTCACTAACTGGACCGAGAATCAGTGGTTCAAAAAGTTGTGCCTAGTCCTCGAGTCACAAAATACTATCATCTTGAGTCTTCTCAACGAGAATCTAGCGAACCGCGCTAATCTCCAACAACAACAACAAGAAATAACCCTCCTCCGCGAGGATATTAGAAACTACAAGGCTAGCCAAGACCAACTACAGCATGATTTGAATGATCTCCATGAGGAAAACAACCTTCGGAAAACTGATGAAGCCTTAAAAAAACAGGAGGAAGCTCTCAGCAAAATGACTGCATGTATCAGTACATTTTCAGCTCAACGTTCCGTCTCCCAGGAGGAACAAGACCAGCAAAAGCTGCTAGACTCTGTTATCGTGTCGTCCCAAGATATACCTGTGGAACATGAAGGTGAAAATTGTTTCGAAATAGCTCAGGATCTCTTAAAAAACAAATTGCAGCTCAGTCTAAACAAAACTGACGTTATTGCTGCCTACAGAGTAGGCAAAAAGAATCCATCAGGTCTAAATCAACGGAAAATTCGCCTGAAGCTGTCTTCCCAGTTCACGAAATCCCATCTAGTCCGGACAGCTGCATCCCAACGGAAGGGATTATACATCAACGAGTGCTTGACCAGGAACAGACAGCAAATCCTCTACCGCCTGCGTCAAATCCGGCAACAAAACCCAGATGCTATTCTTCAGTGCTTCGTTAGAGATGGTCTGATAAAGGTGAGAAAAACCGCAGAGGGCAAAATGTTTACTATTACTAGAGAAGAAAACCTCAACACTTTCCTCTCCCAATGTGGTTTGTCTCACCTTATCACTCCCAATGAATTAACTTAATTAACCCCCTGTCAACTAGTGGGGCTAGGTATCCTAAGTCTCCTTGGTTCATTTTCTGACTTAATTTTTAACTTACTCTTACCTAGTCATTTACCGAAATTATTCAATTGAGTTATTAAGTAGTTCTTCAGGTCTTTTTAATTATACAGTCATTACTGAACTATCTATAGTTATTAATCATTAGCTTAAATTTGCCTATGTTTATTATTCAACTTTTCTTTGATTTCATTTATTACCTAGGTTGCCTAGCCTTGCCATGCTCCCTTACTCCATTGTACCCCTGGCTTTGCCTGCATCTCAAATTGCAAATTGTTACTTACAGTGTACCTGTGAGTACTCGTAAGCAATCTACCTCATTTTTGCTCAATTTGTTTTTTTTTGTATTGCTTAGTCTTGTTTATATTTTTTGTTTTGTATCTCTATATCTTGTGTTTTGTATAGTCCATGTTTACATGTTTTTTCTTTAATCTCATTAATTGCCTAGGTTGCCTAGCCTAGCCATACTCCCTTACTCCATTGTACCCTTGTAAGCCCCTTTTGTGTTTGTTTTGTACAGTATTGTGTATATATTTTTCCCTATTTTATAGCTTATTTCTACTTATTTCTGATTCTACAATCAGCTTTTTTTATGCAGTCAAGTATAGACCCAGAACTTAACCTCTTATCCACTATCTATGACAATAATCACTTTAATGATCTAAATTGCAGATATTTTGCAGCACATGATGTAAACAATGTATTAACTCATAATCACAATATCTCTGTAATCAATTTGAACGTTAGATCCCTAGGTAAACACTTCGATGATGTTAGTGCCTTGATTGAAACTATTGGCAACAAATTCTCTTTTATTATACTTACTGAAACATGGTTGAAAGAGGATACTACTCAACTCTTTAACATGCCTAACTACTCAGCAATTCACAACTGTCGTCAACTTCAGAGAGGTGGTGGCACTGCTCTTTACTACCACCAAGAACTAACATGCTTAAAAGAAATTAGTACTAGAGACTGCTATGGGGAGTATATCTTCGCCAGCTTCAGAGTCAAGGGTGCCGAGTCTGTCCTGTCTGTGGGTGCAGTCTATAGAATTCCCAACACTGATGTGTCTGTATTCAACTCAAACCTTAGAAATCTAATACTTGATAACAGACTGAACAAAAACCTCCTAATTATCGCAGGGGACTTTAATATTGACCTCTGCGAGCCAGAACACCCTACTGCTGTTAGCTTCCTCAACTGTATGAATTCCTGCCTCCTCATACCCTTAATCACTAGACCTACTAGAATCACTGATAGCACTGCCACGACTCTAGATCACATCTGGACCAACATAACCTCTCCGCTTACTTCAGGTATCATCACCGATAGCACTACAGACCACTACCCCACATTTCTCTTAACTAACATTAGCAAACCACCTCTAGAAACAAGGGAGTTAAGCTTTAGGCTGCACAATGAAACTGCTATAAACAATTTTATAACTGCTGCTGATAATGTCAACTGGGAGTCCGAGTTAGGTAACATAGGGGACATCAACCTAGCAGTGCAATCTTTTCTACAAACAACTCTTAGCCTTTATAACACCCACTGTCCTAGGCTTACAAAACAAGTCACAAGCAAAAGGCTTAACAATCCTTGGCTTACAAAGGGAATACTGAAATCCATTAACAAAAAACACGACCTTGAGAAGAAGTATAGGTTAGGAATTGTCTCCAAAGAATTCTCAAAGAATTACTCATTATTGCTATCTAAGATAATTAGACGAGCCAAAACTAAATACTACGAAGATAAATTTACTCAAATAAAGAGCAACATTAAACAAACTTGGAGCACAATTTCACAAATATTGGGATCAAAGAAATCTTTAAATAACAAACCGACTCTCCTGTCTAATAACGATGGTCAGCTTTCAGCCTCTGATTCTGCTATTGAGTTCAATAGGTTCTTCTCTTCCATTGGTTCATCCCTTGCAAATGATATTCCATCTTCCAGTACTGACATTAAGGACTATCTTACAGGTAACTATCCACAGTCTCTGTACCTAAAGCCTATTAACTCCACTGACGTCAATGAGATAATCCTTTCCCTTAAAACCAAGTCTGGTGCCCTTGAGGAGATACCAACTTTAATTTACAAAAAAGCCTCCAGATCTTTAGCCCCTGCTATTGCTTTGCTCTTCAACAAGTCACTTGAACTCCAAACCTTTCCAGATATTCTAAAAAAAGCGAGAGTAACGCCTGTCCACAAATGTGGTGACCCCACAGATGTTAACAACTACAGACCTATATCAATCCTGCCAAACTTGTCAAAAAATTTTGAAAAACTTATATATAAGCAGCTTTACTCATATCTAGCCAAACTCAATATACTTAGCCCTTGCCAATATGGCTTCAGACCCAAAAAAAGCACTAACGATGCACTTATTAGTATGCTTAACTCGATTCATACAGCTCTTGATAAAAAGGAGTTCCCTGTTGGGTTATTTGTGGACCTGCGTAAAGCTTTTGATACTGTCAACCACCATAACCTTCTTCTTAAATTACATCATTATGGAGTCAGAGGACACTCCCTACAATACCTCGAGTCCTACCTTACTGACAGGCTCCAATATGTTTCTGTGAATAATACAATTTCTCCCACCCTACCCATCAACATTGGTGTTCCTCAGGGCAGCATACTTGGCCCTCTCCTCTTTCTCATCTACATTAATGACCTTCCAAATGCCTCCCAACACCTCAAACCAATTCTATTTGCTGACGACACAACCTTCATTTACTCCAGTCCTGACCCTCTTGCTCTAAATGCCACAGTAAATACTGAGCTAAATAAAGTCCATCTTTGGCTAACTGCCAACAAACTCACCCTTAACATTGACAAAACTTTCTATATTCTGTTTGGCAATAAATCCTCTAGTCTTATAAATCTCAAAATAAACAATACCCAAATTTGTAACAAATTAGATGGCAAATTCCTTGGCATTCTCATTGACCACAAGCTGAATTTCCAGGGACACATTCTAAATATATCAAAAAAAGTTTCAAAAACTGTGGGCATTCTTTCTAAGATCAGATATTATGTACCACGCCCTGCCCTGGTGACTCTCTATTACTCCCTTATCTATCCTTATCTCAACTATGGTATTTGTGCTTGGGGTTCTACTACCCAAAATCACTTACGTCCTCTAATTACCCAACACAAAGCCGCTATTAGAACAATATCCAACTCTGGCCCCAGACATCACTCGGTACCCCTACTCAAATCTCTGAATATGTTAGATATTAAGTCACTGCACATTCTCTCATGTGTTTTATACATATATAAAACGCTAAACTATAATGCCAATCCTGATCTTAAAAGCTTCATAGAAGGTTGTAACAGAACCCATGAGCACCACACCAGAAATAAATACAGTTTTGATATTCCTAGAGTACGTCTTAATCAAACTAGAAATGCTCTGCAAATCAAGGGGCCCAGAATGTGGAATGACCTTCCCAACCATGTTAAAGACTGTACCTCTCTCAACCAGTTTAAGATAAAAACTAAACACTACCTAATAAATTCCCTGTAATCTACCTCACTCCTCTATTGTCAACCCATGTCTGTTATTTTCTTTTTTTTTTTTTTAATCAACACTGTTTGTCAACCTATTGTATTTGTGCTGCTTTTTCAGTCATGTTCCCCCTTTTTTTATCTTTATTTGTATTTGTTCTCAACACTTTTTATTCTTTATGCTCAATTAGTATTAAGTTCTAGATATTAATGTTTTTCTTGCCCGAAACGCATTGCGTAATAGTGGCTTTAGGCATTGTATGTACTAGCTCTATCTATATATCAATCCATTAATGTAACATCACTTGTATGTATATACCTTACCTGAATAAACATCTGAATCTAATTGTTTAAAAATCACACTATTTTAAATGTATGAGTCACTAGTATGCTCTGATATATGTTCTGCAATGAAAATAAAGATTGTTTTGTTGTTAATTACTCCATAAATGTGTAATGTGTTAATTCAGTCTAAAATCTTTTTGCAACGTTTATATGCGATATACGTAGCTGGAAACTACCTAATATTTAAAAATAATAGTTACAACATTCTATTAATATATAATGTTGAAATAAATATCACACAAAGTCTGTATATCTGTTTATAGATGTCTTATAAATCTTCTTTTAAAATAGTATTAATGATTTTTATGAATCTTGAGTAAAAATTATGTTAATTATTATTAATCTAATTGTTATTATTTTAAGTAAAAGAATTGCAAGTATTCGCATAACCACGGGATCTCTGTTTGTGTATGAATGCACGGATTTGTTTTTGTTATGAGAGGGACGCCTTAGAAAGCATGGTGTAGGCCACCTGTGGCTCGCATCCGATCCCACGATCGTCGTCGCCCCTAAATCAACACAACAGGTATTTAGTATTTACGATTATAATAAGTAATATTTCTTTTATAATAAAAGAGGTGGTGTAGTGGTAGGACACTCGCCTGGCGTTCCGCGAGCGCTATGTCATGGGTTCGTATCCTGGCCGGGGAGGATTTACTGGGCGCAAATCCTAAACTGTAGCCTCTGTTTAACGCAACAGTAAAATGTGTACTTGGATGAAAAAACGATTCTTCGCGGCGGGGATCGTATTCCAGGGACCTGCCCGAAACGCTACTCGTACTAGTGGCTGTACAAGAATGTAACAACTCTTGTATATATCTCAGGTTAGGGGCTAGGCATTTACACTCTTAGGTCAGCAAACTAGCTAGAAGGTTAGACTATTAGACTCCACTGGTCAATCGGGGCCCTGCATGACTCAGCTTATCCTAACCTAGCCCAGCTTAAACCATCTTAGCATAGTTCATTCTAGCTGTGCATAGTGCTTGCACAGCCTTGCTTATCCTAGTTTACCTCTTCCTAGCCTACCGTAGCCAAGCCTATCCCAGTATACCCTTACCTAGTCTTGCCTAGCCTAACCCTGCCTTGCTTTTAAACATGACCAGTCCTTCCTACCCTAGCCAAGCCCTGACCAGCTTAGCCAAGCCAATCCCTGCCTAGATTTAGCATAGCCTTGCCTTTTTATTAATATATAGAGGGTACCACCTCTGGTTGAGTATGTAGGAACCCTCCACTTATAGGGTT
>NC_091204.1:31076931-31099431 GCF_040958095.1 Procambarus clarkii | reverse complement strand
CTAGTGGCTTTACAAGATTTTGTGGTTATTCTCTATATCTGGTTCACCTAACAGTAAATAAGTACCTGGGAGTTAGACAGCTGCTATGGGCTGCTTCCTAGGGATGTGTGTGTGTGTTTGTATTCATGTTGAATTTTACAAAGTAGGAAGAAATGTTTGTAAAAAAAAAAATCAAATATTTTTGAAAGTATAAGTAGATTTGATATTTTTCTCTAATTGTTTATTTCTGCTGTCTCGCCTCCTTTATAAAATGGCATCATTCTTGCTTTTTTAAGGATATCAGGAAAAGTAAGGCACTCCAGAGATTTGTTGACTCCTTCCTAGTGTTGCCTAGCCCAGCCCAGCCTAGACAAGGCAGGCTGGGCATCCTAGCCTCACGCAGCTTAGCCCCCACCTACATGTAGCATCCCAGTCCATCCTAAGTGATCATTACCTTACTGGCTGTGTTTTCTCTTCAGCCCTGAATGTAATGTGGTGGAACATAAGCAGATACATATCAGGTCTTAGAGAATCTGTACTTCATACATTTCTTAATAATGTCTCACAAATATTTAAATAATTAAAAAAAAATTGTATAATAACTTCATATTGTTCTTGCAATTTATTTTTGCATTTTTTTTATACAAAATTTACATTTTAAAAGATTACCTCTATTTTTAGATTGATGACTTGAAGACTACAGTGCCATCCACAGCAAATCATGGTCTTAAAATATCTCCTAGCAATGACGAGACCAATTTTCACAGAGATCAAATTTTTGCTAAGCAGTAGTCACAGGTAAATATATATTATATATATAATATTATATATATAAAATTAACTTCTTCATTGCTCAAAGCACCTTTTGACATTCTGAGAGTTGTGCTATTTTATTTAAAAATTAATTAGGCTATATTTTAATGTTTTGTAATGTTTTCATTACTTTTTTTGTTTTGAAATATAAATTGTTGAGTTTTGAAACATTTTGACATTAACTATACCTGAATATTTATAAACAAAAAAATACCAGAACTATGTCCTTGACAATTGCACTAAGAAGTCTTTGCCAAAATCAGGTGCTCAGTGCAGTAGTTAAAAACTTAAAAGTTGTACCACCTCTGGTGCAAGATTAGGGACCCATAGCCTCAGAGAAGAAAATAGAGAGTACTCAGAGAAGGCCTTGAATAATAGGCAGGCTGTTTGTGTGTGTTTCGACGGTAAGCTTGCTGACACCAAATGTAGTTACCTAAGTGTAGTTACAGGATTAGAGCTACGCTCGTGGTGTCCCGTCTACCCAGCACTCTTTGTCACATAATGCTTTGAAACTACTGACGGTCTTGGCCGCCACCACCTTCTCACTTAACTTGTTCCAACCGTGTACCACTCTGTATGCGAAAGGAAATTTTTTTATATTTCTTTGGCATCTTTGTTTAGTTAGTTTAAATCTATGACCTTTTGTTCTTGAAGTTCCAGGTCTCGGGAAATCTTCCCTATCGATTTTATCAATTCCTGTTACTATTTTGTACATAGTGATTTTATCACCTCTTTTTGTTGTCTTCTAGTTTTGGCATATTTAATGCCTCTGACCTCTCCACATAGCTCTTGCCCTTTAGTTCTGGGAGCCACTTAGTAGCATGTCTTTGCACCTTTTCCAGTTTGTTGATGTGCTTCTTAAGATATGGGCACCAAACAACCGCTGCATATTCTAGCCTTGGCCGAACAAAACTCGTGAACAATTTCTTTAGTATTTCGCCATCCATGTATTTAAACAAAATTCTGAAGTTAGAAAGCGTGGCATAGGCTCCTCACACAACGTTCTTTATGTGGGCCTCAAGTGATAGTTTTCTATCTAGAATCAACCCTAGACCTCTTTCTTTTATCAGAATTATATAAAGATTTATCACATAATTTGTAGGTTGTGTGGGATCTATGTTCTATTCCACATTCCATAACATGGCATTTATTCACATTAAATTTCATTTGCCAAGTGGTGCTCCATATACTTATTTTGTCCAGGTCTTCTTGAAGGGCATGACAATCATCTAAATTTCTTATCCATCCCATTATCTTAGCATCATCAGCAAACATGTTTATATAATTCTGTATTCCAACTGGTAGATCATTTATGTAGACAATGAACATTTCTGGTGCATGTACTGTGGTACTCCACTTGTGACACTTCTCCAGTCCGATTGCCTCTGATTACTGCCCTCATTTTTCTATCAGTCAGAAAATTTTTCATCCATGTTAGAAGCTTACCTGTCACCCATCCAAAATTTTCTAGTTTCCAGAACAACCTCTTATGTGGAACTCTGTCGAAAGCCCTTTTTATGTCTAGATAGATGCAGTCGACCCAACTACCTTTTTCCTTTAAAATCTCTGTGGCTCAATCATAGAAACTGAGTAAATTCGATACACAGGATCTTCCAGATCGAAAACAATACTGTCTGTGTGATATTATATAATTTCTCTCCAGGTGTTCTACCCATTTAGTTTTTATTATTATTATTTTTTTTTTCAATCTTTTCACTGTTACACTTGTCAATGATTCAGGTCTATAACTGAGAGAGGTGGGGTCTTCCCTGTTGCCACTTTTGTAGATTGGAACTATGTTAGCCTTTTTCCACATGTTTGCTATGACTCCTATACACAGGGATGCCTGAAAGATCAGGTGAAGTGGAAGGCTGAGCTCAGATGCACATTCTCTCAGAACCCATGGTGAAACTCCATCTGGACCAACTGCTTTGTTCTTACTTAGCTCCTTTAGCATATTTTCCACTTCATCTCTAGACACCTCTATACGCTCTATGATGTTCTCAGAAATTCTTATTGTGTCTGGTTCTCTTAAGATTTCATTTTGTATAAACACACTTTGGAACATTTGGTTTAATGTTTCACACATTGCATTATCATTTTCTGTGAATCTGTTTCCTATTTTCAACCTCTGGATATTATCCTTTACCTGCAATTTGTTGTTTATGAATTTGTAGAATAGGCCCAGTTCTGTTTTACATTTATCCATTATCCCTTTTTAAAAATTTCTTTCTGCCTCTTCCCTTACTGCTGTATAGTTGTTTCTCGCATCTTTGTATCGCTGGTATGATTGGGGGTTTGGCTTCTTTCTATTTTGATACCTGCTTGATGGGGTTCTGCTCTTCTACTCCCCAAGCCCGGCCCGAGGCCAGGCTCGACTTGTGAGAGTTTGGTCCACCAGGCTGTTGCTTGGAGCGGCCCGCAGGGCCACATACCCACAACATCCCGGCTGATCCGGAACTTCTCTTAGAAAACAGTCCAGTTTTCTCCTGAAGATGTCCACGGTTGTTCCGGCAGGAACAACCGTGCAACCGTGCTCTGAAGGGGAAAGTGAATACTGAGCAGTACTCGAGACGGGACAACATAAGTGACTTGAAGAGTACAACCATTGTGATGGGATCCCTGGATTTGAAAGTTCTCATAATCCATCCGATCATTTTTCTGGCTGACGCAATATTTGCTTGGTTATGCTCCCTAAACATTAGATCGTCGGACATCATTATTCCCAAATCCTTGACATGCTGTTTTTCTACTATGGGAAGATTCGATTGTGTTTTGTACCCAGTATTATGTTTCAGATCCTCATTTTTGCCATACCTGAAATTTATCACTTTTAAACATCATGTTATTTTCTGCTGCCCAATCGAAAACTTTGTTGACATCTGCTTGTAGTTTTTCAATGTCTTTCATTCCATTTTTGTGTCTTTTGGTCTGTGGCCCTCTCTCAATTTCTGTTGAACCAATCCTGTTTTCTGGCCCTGCATCTCTGTTTTGGTATGAATGTTTGTGTGCCTTCATTGTATATTTTGCAAAATTTGGCATACATTTAATTTACTTCCCTGTCTAGCAACAAGTCTGCCTAATTACTTATTAAAAAAAATTTGAAGTTCCCCATAGTGACCTCTCTCTCTTGAAATCAAGTTTATCAACTGTTTCAATGTCCCCATTTTCTGTGTGTGTGTTTGGAGGCTAAGCTTGCTGATACCATGTGTGTGTGTGTTTGGAGGCTAAGCTTGCTGATACCATGTGTGTGTGTGTGTGTTTGGAGGCTAAGCTTGCTGATACCATGTGTGTGTGTGTGTTTGGAGGCTAAGTTTGCTGATACCAGGTGTGTGTGTGTGTTTGGAGGCTAAGTTTGCTGATACCATGTGTGTGTGTGTGTTTGGAGGCTAAGCTTGCTGATACCATGTGTGTGTGTGTGTGTTTGGAGGCTAAGCTTGCTGATACCATGTGTGTGTGTGTGTGTTTGGAGGCTAAGCTTGCTGATACCATGTGTGTGTGTGTGTGTGTGTGTTTAGAGGCTAAGCTTGCTGATACCATGTGTGTGTGTGTATTTGGAGGCTAAGCTTGCTGATACCATTTGTGTGTGTGTGTTTAGAGGCTAAGCTTGCTGATACCATGTGTGTATTTGGAGGCTAAGCTTGCTGATACCATGTGTGTGTTTGGAGGCTAAGTTTGCTGACACCGTATGTGTACTCACCTATTTTTACTCACCTGTTTAAATAATAATAGGGGTGTGTACCACCTCTGGTGCAATTGTAGGGACCCACAGCCTTGAAGAAAATAAAGAGTATTCAGAGAAGACCTTGTGGATTCTCACTGAACACTAATCTTTTCTTCTCCTACCACCCCTCTTATTTTGTTTTATGCTGTATTCTATTATATATCATATAAATACATAGCCAAATGGCAATATTTATTATGTCTATACAAAAAGAAGACATCCACTTTATTTTTTTCTCTCCTTTGTTTCTATGTGGATTTTGTTGTGACTAATGATTCTCCTCCTTCCCATCAACAGGTCTTCCTCACTGGGCTTGCTCGGCTTTTGTGTTACTGTGAGGGTGCCATCATCGTTTACCCTTCAAGACTGACTCATGCTGGCATTGCATTTGTGGACTTCCCTTCACAGTAAACAGTCCTTCTCCATATGGTGATTGTCCAGGGCAAGCAGGGTGTGACTGCCATCTTGGAGAAGCAGGGTCTTTTAATATGAAGAATCTTCCGTCTTCTCTACTTACGCCAGCTTGTGCCGGCCTTGCATTCTTGTTACTTCATGGCCCTTGGGCCTTTTTTATTTATTTTACATAATAAATTTTTTGATTAATACCCGTGTTTCACAAGAGATCCTTAACATTTTAAGCACCAATTGTATTGACTAATGTACGTCTTGTAACCTTTAAGACATAAATAGACAAGACATAGATAAATGAGTGAATAATACTGAGTGACTAGGTTAGGGCGAGGAACATAGTACAGTGTCTGGCTTTGGAAGAATGCCTACTGTTTTAGAAACCTTATTGCCATGATCATAATCGTATGGGTTAAAAAGCATTTGTTGTCACTCCTACACTGTGGCTTGTTGAGCTTGAAACCTTTGCTCCTTGTTCGTGTTACATCTGACCTTTTGAGAAAATTGTATGAATCAATATCCTCCAAATTGTTCAGTATTTTAAAGGTTTCGCTCTATTACTCTCTCATTTGCATATATCTAAGCATATAGATTAGATATAGATTTAGATTAGATTTTTTAGTCAGGTAAAGGTACATACATTGCAGATGAGTTACAAAGGGAAAGACAATGACTAGAGTTCACTAGCTCTATTGGAAGAGAAACGTCTGCAAGACAAGTGTGGGCAAAAATTAAGGTAGCTAAGGGGAGCAGAGCCCGGCCTGCGGCTCACAACGACCCCCAGGGTAAGGCTGAAGAACTAATACACAAGTGGAGTGATGCAGCATCATCCTCCTCCCTCCCTGCAGAAGTAAGCAGGGAACAGCTCCTCCGACATAATGACAGAAGGATTAGGATAACAAGAGCACAATCTAGTGATGACGAGTATGGGAACCAATTACAGCCAAGGAAGTAAAGGGGGCTATGAAAAGGGTAAAAGTACAGCACCTGGTGAAGATGGCGTCACCTACGACATACTCAATGCACTGTGTGAAGTGTCTGGCAATCCACTACTCCACCTGTTTAACAAGTCATTCCTATGTGGAGTGTTGCCCACACAATGGAAACATGCAATAATGGTCCCAATACCGAAACCCAATGACCCTGGCAATTATAGACCTATCAGTCTCATGTAATGCACTTGGAAGATGCTTGAAAGGATCATCCTAAACCGACTATTGCACAAAATAGGCAGGTTAGGGGAGGGGTCAATGCATTTGTTAAAGGACGGAGGACAGCAAACTATAGTTAATTACCTTGCTAATGATACAGCTAAGTACTCCCAATAAACTCGCACCTCGGGGCAAAATTTTAAAATTTAAAATACAATACCTAAAGCCACTAATACGCATAGCGTTTCGGGCAAGTATATACGAAGTAAAACCCAAACAAAGAACTGACTCCGTAGGACCCATAAAAGATGAGACTAACAATTTTAAGTTGTATCATAAAAGGGCGGCAAACACTCTCAATGAATACCTAACATCAGTGTTCACACTAGAAAGCTTGAATGACATCCCATCACCAACACAAATGTTTGTCGGAGGTAAGGAGAATGAATTAAGAGAAATACCAATTACACGCGACACAATCAGGAAGAGCATTGACAAACTAAAAGACTCAGAAGCCCAAAGTGTAAATGGATTTAAGTCCCAAGTCGTAAAGGAACTGGCAAATTAATTGGGTGGTTGTAGGTAGGAGCTGCCTCGTATGGGCCGGTGGGCCTTCTGCAGTTGCCTTTGTTCTTGTGTTCTTATGTTGAGTAGCAACATTTGCAAATTTGCAGATGATACAAAAATAGATAGGGAAATTAACACGGAAGAAGACTCACTATCACTTCAAGTTGATCTAAATAGGGTTTTGAAATGGTCAAAAGATTGACAGATGCAGTTTAATGCTGATAAATGTAAAGTTTTGAGACTAGGTAATGATGATAGTTACATGATATGAGCTAGATGGTGTTGAGATTGCGAAGTCGGATTGTGAAAGGGATCTGGGAGTTATGATTAGTAAGAATTTAAAACAAAAGGATCAATGCATGAATGCTCGTAATAAGGCAAATAGGACACTGGGATTTATTAATCGAAGTGTTAGTAACAAGACACCTGGTGTGGTTCTTCAGCTATATCTTGCTCTGGTTAGGCCCCATTTACATTATGCAGTTCAGTTTTGGTCGCCATATTATAGAATGAATATAAATTCACTTGAACGTGTCTAGAGTAGGGTGACTAAGTTAATTCCCCAAAATAGAAATCTTTTATATGAAGAAAGATTAACAAAGCTTAAATTGCATTCACTGGAAAAGCGAAGAGTTAGGGGTGATATGATAGAGGTTTACAAGTGGATGAATGGACATAACAAAGGGGATATTAGTAGGGTATTAAAAGTATCAACACATGACAGAACACAAAACAATGGGTATAAATTGGATAAGCTTAGATTTAGGAAAGACTTGGGTAAATACTGGTTTGGCAACAGGGTTGTTGATTTGTGGAACCAATTACCGCGTAACGTGGTGGAGGTGGGGTCCCTCGATTGTTTCAAGCGTGGGTTGGACATGTATATGAGTGGGTTTGGGTGGTTATAGATAGGAGCTGCCTCGTATGGGCCAATAGGCCTTCTGCAGTTACCTTTATTCTTATGCTCTTAATTCACTATGCTTGCCAGTGAAACTCCTTTTCAGAAAATCGCTGGACCATGGAATAGTTCCCCTAGTAACAGTTGAAGGTGATGTAGTGATCGAGTAATCCTTATACTCCATTATCTCATCATCATAATGGCATAACTAATTACACAAGCATTAATCCTATCCCTATTTACAGGTAACGGTTTTCCACCCTTCTATATCTTACTGTGAGGTGTCGTCACCGTACATAAGCAAGCGACTTGAGAATAGCACATTACTGGCTATTCATGCCCGTGCCACCTCTTGGGTGGCTTAATCTTTATAAATAAATCAGAATAGCACACACCACACGGGAGACATCTCCCGTCACGCAGGGTGCAGTCGCACCTCCACAGATCTCCAGTATCAGCTCTTGATATTGGTAATGGCTCAAAAGGGCCACCACTTACGGGGTATTCATGCCCGTGTCACCTCTTGGGTGGCTTAATCTTCATCAGTCAATCGAATAGCACACAGTACAATCTCCAGTCAAGAATGTAGCACTCGGCGTGTACAGTTCTAATCGACCCAAGACGCTACAGCCTCGACACAGAGCAGACAGCAGACTACGACCGTTGTTCAGGTCCATGTAAACTACATCTACCCGAAGTCCTTCGTCTGAATAGCCAGTTACCAGTTACAGGAGATACTTTTTCACCCACAGAGTTATTAACTCATGGAACCGCCTACCCACCGAAGCGGTACGTGGCAAAACGATGCTGATTTTCAAAATATACCTGGAAAAGATCATTCCTCCCTACACCTGGGGGGTACCTTCGTTAAAGTAAAAAGGTATACAGAAATAACAAAGAAAATAGATATGAATACTATTACCTTCGATGTTAGTAGTAGTTGTGCAAGTGAGGAGAAAGAAAAAATATCACGGAGTTCATGGATGAAAGTAGATTGATAATATTATCTTGGAACGTTAATGGATTAAAAACTAGAGCGGTGGATGTACACTATTATACTCTTAGAGAGAATATTAACATAGCAGCACTCCAGGAAACTGGGGATAGGGATGGTAACAATCTGAACATGAAGATGAACATGTTGAACATGAAGATGTTCAACTGCTGGGCGAGCCCTCTCTTACTCATCTGAGGGAAGGGAGATTAGATTATGCTTGTTTGATAAATGCTGAGGGCATAGAGGAGAATTGTCTTACTGTGGATGAAATGCTAAGAGATTTTGCATTACAAATACAGCTTAAACTAGATAAAAAGCATGCCTGCCTTCAGAGGAAAAGCTTACAGTTTAATAAGGGAGAATTAAGGGGTCTTGTTGGTCATATTAAGTCTTGCATGGTATGATACTTATAAGCCAGTTTCGGCAGAAGCATTTTATTAAGATTTAATTAAGGAGGTAGATGTATTTAATGCAACATTGAACCGGAAAACATCTGGTATAGAAAAGCATCCCCCCATAAAAGTGTGCGGAGAAGAGAAAGGAAATTTGGAGCAAGTATTGGCAGGAGTTTGCAGAGAAAGTTAGGAGTAACAAACTTGAAGGAAATCTGGCAAGACATAAATGAAATAAGGGGTAAAAAGCATAATTTTGTTGCACATCCTGACCCGTAAGGAATTGCAAAAGGTCTCGTAAATAAATGGGCGGAAGCTGCCAAACTTAGTTCATTTAATTACCCGCTGTAACGAGAGAGTCGTTTGATTCTTGGAAAGATCTAAGAAAGGATTTTATACTTACAGCAGGTAACAGTGGTGATGTCACTTGCGCAGGTATTACCAGAGAAGAACTAATAACGGCGATTAAAGTTGGGAAATCTACCGCCCCCTGGGGAGGATGGAGTAACTTATGAAATACTTAATGAACTTGCCATTATGACGAAAAGCCCGCTGTTAGACCTCTTTAATATTAGTTATAAAGAGGGCAGAATTCCCAGTAAATGAAAAAGAACTATGATCATCCTTATCCCTAAAGCCAATGGAGAGTACAGACCTGTGTCTTTAACCTCGTGTTTTTGTAAAATGATGGAGAGGATCATTTTAAATAAACTTTTGTATATAATAGGTGATCAGCTGTCTAATAATTTTTCGGGTTCCTCAGAGGAAAAAGTACCTCTGACTGTATTATTAAATGTCTAGCTAATGGTAATGATTATTATAGAATTTTTATTGATTTATAAGGAGCTTTTGATAAAGCCAACAAAGAGGTTATTTTATATGAATTAGCTGGTCTTGGTGTTGAAGGGAGATTATTGCGCTGGATAAGGGATTATCTTCAGGAAAGGAAGGCTCAGGTGTGGTATCAAGGTTGTATGGTTCAAGGTTTAAGGTATCAAGGTCAAGAACTCTGCACACCTCAGGGAGGAGTGTTGAGTCTCACCCTGTTTTATGTACTAATGAATAAGATAGCATCTGAGAAATACTCAAATTGGGTAACTCCAATCATATATGCTGATGATATTTTGTTTCAGGGCAAAGATATTTCAAAGATTCAAACAGTGTTGGACAATTTCGGAAACCTGTGTCACCACATGGGACTAGTGGTTAATGAAGACAAAACTAAAGTTTGAATGTAGAAGTCGGAGGCCCATTATATTGGAAATAAACGGTAAAAATATAGAGAGTTAATATATATAAATATTTAGGCATATATGTTGGATATACCTATGAGAGTTTGGAAACTGAGATGAACAGACTGTTGAGTCAATGTCGGAAGAGATTACAACCTCTGAAGGCCTTGGCATGCTGTGGAAAGGAGTGGGAGTCCAAGTGCTACGAATGATGTACTTGAGTACTGTAAGATTTCTTATTGATTATGCTGCACCTGTCATTTCTTGTTTTGGTAAAGGTAGGATGGGCAAGTTGGAGAAGATACAAAATGAAGCCGTTGGGGGTCGTTGTGAGCCGCTGCTACCTTAATTTTTGCCCACACTTGTCTTGCAGACGTTTCTCTTCCAATAGAGCTAGTGAACTCTAGTCAATGTCTTTCCCTTTGTAACTCATCTGCAATGTATGTACCTTTACCTGAATAAAAAATCTAATCTAAATCTATATCTAATCTATATGCTTAGATATATGCAAATGAGAGAGTAATAGAGCGAAACCTTTAAAATACTGAACAATTTGGAGGATATTGATTCATACAATTTCTTCAAAAGGTCAGATGTAACACGAACAAGGAGCAAAGGTTTCAAGCTCAACAAGCCACAGTGTAGGAGTGACAACAAATGCTTTTTAACCCATACGATTATGATCATGGCAATAAGGTTTCTAAAACAGTAGGCATTCTTCCAAAGCCAGACACTGTACTATGTTCCTCGCCCTAACCTAGTCACTCAGTATTATTCACTCATTTATCTATGTCTTGTCTATTTATGTCTTAAAGGTTACAAGACGTACATTAGTCAATACAATTGGTGCTTAAAATGTTAAGGATCTCTTGTGAAACACGGGTATTAATCAAAAAATTTATTATGTAAAATAAATAAAAAAGGCCCAAGGGCCATGAAGTAACAAGAATGCAAGGCCGGCACAAGCTGGCGTAAGTAGAGAAGACGGAAGATTCTTCATATTAAAAGACCCTGCTTCTCCAAGATGGCAGTCACACCCTGCTTGCCCTGGACAATCACCATATGGAGAAGGACTGTTTACTGTGAAGGGAAGTCCACAAATGCAATGCCAGCATGAGTCAGTCTTGAAGGGTAAACGATGATGGCACCCTCACAGTAACACAAAAGCCGAGCAAGCCCAGTGAGGAAGACCTGTTGATGGGAAGGAGGAGAATCATTAGTCACAACAAAATCCACATAGAAACAAAGGAGAGAAAAAAATAAAGTGGATGTCTTCTTTTTGTATAGACATAATAAATATTGCCATTTGGCTATGTATTTATATGATATATAATAGAATACAGCATAAAACAAAATAAGAGGGGTGATAGGAGAAGAAAAGATTAGTGTTCAGTGAGAATCCACAAGGTCTTCTCTGAATACTCTATTTTCTTCAAGGCTGTGGGTCCCTACAATTGCACCAGAGGTGGTACACACCCCTATTATTATTTAAACAGGTGAGTACACACACGGTGTTAGCAAACTTAGCCTCCAAACACACACACACACATGGTATCAGCAAACTTAGCCTCCAAACACACACACACACATGGTATCAGCAAGCTTAGCCTCCAAACACACACACACACACACATGGTATCAGCAAGCTTAGCCTCCAAACACACACACACACATGGTATCAGCAAGTTTAGCCTCCAAACACACACACACACACATGGTACCAGCAAGCTTAGCCTCCAAACACACACACACACACACACATGGTATCAGCAAGCTTAGCCTCCAAACACACACACACACACACATGGTATCAGCAAACTTAGCCTCCAAACACACACATACACACATGGTATCAGCAAGCTTAGCCTCCAAACACACACACACACACATGGTATCAGCAAGCTTAGCCTCCAAACACACACACACATGGTATCAGCAAGCTTAGCCTCCAAACACACACACACACACATGGTATCAGCAAGCTTAGCCTCCAAACACACACACACATGGTATCAGCAAGCTTAGCCTCCAAACACACACACACACACATGGTATCAGCAAGCTTAGCCTCCAAACACACACACACACACATGGTATCAGCAAGCTTAGCCTCCAAACACACACACACATGGTATCAGCAAGCTTAGCCTCCAAACACACACACACACACATGGTATCAGCAAGCTTAGCCTCCAAACACACACACACACACATGGTATCAGCAAGCTTAGCCTCCAAACACACACACACACACATGGTATCAGCAAGCTTAGCCTCCATACACACACACACATGGTATCAGCAAGCTTAGCCTCCAAACACACACATGGTATCAGCAAGCTTAGCCTCTAAACACACACACACACATGGTATCAGCAAGCTTAGCCTCCAAACACACACACACACAGAAAATGGGGACATTGAAACAGTTGATAAACTTGATTTCAAGAGAGAGAGGTCACTATGGGGAACTTCAAATTTTTTTTAATAAGTAATTAGGCAGACTTGTTGCTAGACAGGGAAGTAAATTAAATGTATGCCAAATTTGGAAAATATACAATGAAGGCACACAAACATTCATACCAAAACAGAGATGCAGGGCCAGAAAACAGGATTGGTTCAACAGAAATTGAGAGAGGGCCACAGACCAAAAGACACAAAAATGGAATGAAAGACATTGAAAAACTACAAGCAGATGTCAACAAAGTTTTCGATTGGGCAGCAGAAAATAACATGATGTTTAACAGTGATAAATTTCAGGTACTCAGGTACGGCAAAAATGAGGATCTGAAACATAATACAGGGTACAAAACACAATCGAATCTTCCCATAGTAGAAAAACAGCATGTCAAGGATTTGGGAATAATGATGTCCGACGATCTAATGTTTAGGGAGCATAACCAAGCAAATATTGCGTCAGCCAGAAAAATGATCGGATGGATTACGAGAACTTTCAAATCCAGGGATCCCATCACAATGGTTGTACTCTTCAAGTCACTTATGTTGTCCCGTCTCGAGTACTGCTCAGTATTCACTTCCCCCTTCAGAGCAGGAGAGATTGCTGAAATAGAGGGAATACAGAGAACATATAGGGCACGCATAGACGAGATAAAACACCTAAATTATTGGGATCGTCTCAAAGCTCTCCAAATGTACTCTCTAGAAAGGAGACGAGAGAGATACCAAATAATATACACATGGAAGATACTGGAGGGCCAGGTCCCAAATCTACACAGTAAAATAACAACGTACTGGAGTGAACGATATGGAAAAAAATGCAAGATTGAACCAGTGAAGAGCAGAGGTGCCACAGGCACAATCAGAGAGCACTGTATAAACATCAGAGGTCCGCGGTTGTTCAACGTCCTCCCAGCGACTATAAGAAATATTGCCGGAACAACCGTGGACATCTTCAGGAGAAAACTGGACTGTTTTCTAAGAGAAGTTCCGGATCAGCCGGGCTGTGGTGGGTATGTGGCCCTGCGGGCCGCTCCAAGCAACAGCCTGGTGGACCAAACTCTCACAAGTCGAGCCTGGCCTCGGGCCGGGCTTGGGGAGTAGAAGAGCAGAACCCCATCAAGCAGGTATCAACATAGAAAGAAGCCAAACCCCCAATCATACCAGAGATACAAAGATGCGAGAAACAACTATACAGCAGTAAGGGAAGAGGCAGAAAGAAATTTTTAAAAAGGGATAATGGATAAATGTAAAACAGAACTGGGCCTATTCTACAAATTCATAAACAACAAATTGCAGGTAAAGGATAATATCCAGAGGTTGAAAATAGGAAACAGATTCACAGAAAATGATAATGCAATGTGTGAAACATTAAACCAAAAGTTCCAAAGTGTGTTTATACAAAATGAAATCTTAAGAGAACCAGACACAATAAGAATTTCTGAGAACATCATAGAGCGTATAGAGGTGTCTAGAGATGAAGTGGAAAATATGCTAAAGGAGCTAAGTAAGAACAAAGCAGTTGGTCCAGATGGAGTTTCACCATGGGTTCTGAGAGAATGTGCACCTGAGCTCAGCCTTTCACTTCACTTGATCTTTCAGGCATCCCTGTGTATAGGAGTCATAGCAAACATGTGGAAAAAGGCTAACATAGTTCCAATCTACAAAAGTGGCAACAGGGAAGACCCCACCCCTCTCAGTTATAGACCTGAATCATTGACAAGTGTAACAGTGAAAAGATTGAAAAAAAATAATAAAAACTAAATGGGTAGAACACCTGGAGTGAAATTATATAATATCACACAGACAGTATTGTTTTCGATCTGGAAGATCCTGTGTATCGAATTTACTCAGTTTCTATGATTGAGCCACAGAGATTTTAAAGGAAAAAGGTAGTTGGGTCGACTGCATCTATCTAGACATAAAAAGGGCTTTCGACAGAGTTCCACATAAGAGGTTGTTCTGGAAACTAGAAAATTTTGGATGGGTGACAGGTAAGCTTCTAACATGGATGAAAAATTTTCTGACTGATAGAAAAATGAGGGCAGTAATCAGAGGCAATCGGACTGGAGAAGTGTCACAAGTGGAGTACCACAGTACATGCACCAGAAATGTTCATTGTCTACATAAATGATCTACCAGTTGGAATACAGAATTATATAAACATGTTTGCTGATGATGCTAAGATAATGGGATGGATAAGAAATTTAGATGATTGTCATGCCCTTCAAGAAGACCTGGACAAAATAAGTATATGGAGCACCACTTGGCAAATGAAATTTAATGTGAATAAATGCCATGTTATGGAATGTGGAATAGAACATAGATCCCACACAACCTACAAATTATGTGAGAAATCTTTATATAATTCTGATAAAAGAAAGAGGTCTAGGGTTGATTCTAGATAGAAAACTATCACTTGAGGCCCACATAAAGAACGTTGTGTGAGGAGCCTATGCCACGCTTTCTAACTTCAGAATTTCGTTTAAATACATGGATGGCGAAATACTAAAGAAATTGTTCACGAGTTTTTTTCGGCCAAGGCTAGAATATGCAGCGGTTGTGTGGTGCCCATATCTTAAGAAGCACATCAACAAACTGGAAAAGGTGCAAAGACATGCTACTAAGTGGCTCCCAGAACTAAAGGGCAAGAGCTATGTGGAGAGGTCAGAGGCATTATATATGCCAAAACTAGAAGACAACAAAAAGAGGTGATAAAATCACTATGTACAAAATAGTAACAGGAATTGATAAAATCGATAGGGAAGATTTCCCGAGACCTGGAACTTCAAGAACAAAAGGTCATAGATTTAAACTAACTAAACAAAGATGCCAAAGAAATATAAAAAAATTTCCTTTCGCATACAGAGTGGTACACGGTTGGAACAAGTTAAGTGAGAAGGTGGTGGCGGCCAAGACCGTCAGTAGTTTCAAAGCATTATGTGACAAAGAGTGCTGGGTAGACGGGACACCACGAGCGTAGCTCTAATCCTGTAACTACACTTAGGTAACTACATTTGGTGTCAGCAAGCTTATCGTCGAAACACACACAA
This sequence comes from Procambarus clarkii, assembly GCF_040958095.1. Taxonomy (NCBI): domain Eukaryota; kingdom Metazoa; phylum Arthropoda; class Malacostraca; order Decapoda; family Cambaridae; genus Procambarus; species Procambarus clarkii. Next base: position 31,083,760 of record NC_091204.1, on the reverse strand, counting down.
ACAGCCTGCCTATTATTCAAGGCCTTCTCTGAGTACTCTCTATTTTCTTCTCTGAGGCTATGGGTCCCTAATCTTGCACCAGAGGTGGTACAACTTTTAAGTTTTTAACTACTGCACTGAGCACCTGATTTTGGCAAAGACTTCTTAGTGCAATTGTCAAGGACATAGTTCTGGTATTTTTTTGTTTATAAATATTCAGGTATAGTTAATGTCAAAATGTTTCAAAACTCAACAATTTATATTTCAAAACAAAAAAAGTAATGAAAACATTACAAAACATTAAAATATAGCCTAATTAATTTTTTAATAAAATAGCACAACTCTCAGAATGTCAAAAGGTGCTTTGAGCAATGAAGAAGTTAATTTTATATATATAATATTATATATATAATATATATTTACCTGTGACTACTGCTTAGCAAAAATTTGATCTCTGTGAAAATTGGTCTCGTCATTGCTAGGAGATATTTTAAGACCATGATTTGCTGTGGATGGCACTGTAGTCTTCAAGTCATCAATCTAAAAATAGAGGTAATCTTTTAAAATGTAAATTTTGTATAAAAAAAAAATGCAAAAATAAATTGCAAGAATAATATGAAGTTATTATACAATTTTTTTTTAATTATTTAAATATTTGTGAGACATTATTAAGAAATGTATGAAGTACAGATTCTCTAAGACCTGATATGTATCTGCTTATGTTCCACCACATTACATTCAGGGCTGAAGAGAAAACACAGCCAGTAAGGTAATGATCACTTAGGATGGACTGGGATGCTACATGTAGGTTGGGGGCTAAGCTGCGTGAGGCTAGGATGCCCAGCCTGCCTTGTCTAGGCTGGGCTGGGCTAGGCAACACTAGGAAGGAGTCAACAAATCTCTGGAGTGCCTTACTTTTCCTGATATCCTTAAAAAAGCAAGAATGATGCCATTTTATAAAGGAGGCGAGACAGCAGACATAAACAATTAAAGAAAAATATCAAATCTACTTATACTTTCAAAAATATTTGATTTTTTTTTTTACAAACATCTCTTCCTACTTTGTAAAATTCAACATGAATACAAACACACACACACATCCCTAGGAAGCAGCCCATAGCAGCTGTCTAACTCCCAGGTACTTATTTACTGTTAGGTGAACCAGATATAGAGAATAACCACAAAATGCTATCTTTATAAGAACTATCTTGTAAAGCCACTAGTACACGCAGCATTTCAGGCAGGATATATAAAATATTATATATATATATATATATATATATATATATATATATATATATATATATATATATATATATATATATATATATATATATATATGCGAACAAGCCTGAATGGTCCCCAGGACAATATGCAACTGAAAACTCACACCCCAGAAGTGACTCGAACCCATACTCCCAGGAGCCACGCAACTGGTATGTACAAGACGCCTTAATCCACTTGACCATCACGACCGGACATAATGAGGTGATAGCCGAGGCTATTTGAACCACCCCACCGCCGGCACTCAGATAGTAATCTTGGGCATAGCATTTTACCAAATCACCTCATTCTTTGGGGCACACGTGAGGAACACAAATGCGAACAAGCCTGAATGGTCCCCAGGACAATATGCAACTGAAAACTCACACCCCAGAAGTGACTCGAACCCATACTCCCAGGAGCCACGCAACTGGTATGTACAAGACGCCTTAATCCACTTGACCATCACGACCGGACATAATGAGGTGATAGCCGAGGCTATTTGAACCACCCCACCGCCGGCACTCGGATAGTAATCTTGGGCATAGCATTTTACCAAATCACCTCATTCTTTGGGGCACACGTGAGGAACACAAATGCGAACAAGCCTGAATGGTCCCCAGGACAATATGCAACTGAAAACTCACACCCCAGAAGTGACTCGAACCCATACTCCCAGGAGCCACGCAACTGGTATGTACAAGACGCCTTAATCCACTTGACCATCACGACCGGACATAATGAGGTGATAGCCGAGGCTATTTGAACCACCCCACCGCCGGCACTCGGATAGTAATCTTGGGCATAGCATTTTACCAAATCACCTCATTCTTTGGGGCACACGTGAGGAACACAAATGCGAACAAGCCTGAATGGTCCCCAGGACAATATGCAACTGAAAACTCACACCCCAGAAGTGACTCGAACCCATACTCCCAGGAGCCACGCAACTGGTATGTACAAGACGCCTTAATCCACTTGACCATCACGACCGGACATAATGAGGTGATAGCCGAGGCTATTTGAACCACCCCACCGCCGGCACTCGGATAGTAATCTTGGGCATAGCATTTTACCAAATCACCTCATTCTTTGGGGCACACGTGAGGAACACAAATGCGAACAAGCCTGAATGGTCCCCAGGACAATATGCAACTGAAAACTCACACCCCAGAAGTGACTCGAACCCATACTCCCAGGAGCCACGCAACTGGTATGTACAAGACGCCTTAATCCACTTGACCATCACGACCGGACATAATGAGGTGATAGCCGAGGCTATTTGAACCACCCCACCGCCGGCACTCGGATAGTAATCTTGGGCATAGCATTTTACCAAATCACCTCATTCTTTGGGGCACACGTGAGGAACACAAATGCGAACAAGCCTGAATGGTCCCCAGGACAATATGCAACTGAAAACTCACACCCCAGAAGTGACTCGAACCCATACTCCCAGGAGCCACGCAACTGGTATGTACAAGACGCCTTAATCCACTTGACCATCACGACCGGACATAATGAGGTGATAGCCGAGGCTATTTGAACCACCCCACCGCCGGCACTCGGATAGTAATCTTGGGCATAGCATTTTACCAAATCACCTCATTCTTTGGGGCACACGTGAGGAACACAAATGCGAACAAGCCTGAATGGTCCCCAGGACAATATGCAACTGAAAACTCACACCCCAGAAGTGACTCGAACCCATACTCCCAGGAGCCACGCAACTGGTATGTACAAGACGCCTTAATCCACTTGACCATCACGACCGGACATAATGAGGTGATAGCCGAGGCTATTTGAACCACCCCACCGCCGGCACTCGGATAGTAATCTTGGGCATAGCATTTTACCAAATCACCTCATTCTTTGGGGCACACGTGAGGAACACAAATGCGAACAAGCCTGAATGGTCCCCAGGACAATATGCAACTGAAAACTCACACCCCAGAAGTGACTCGAACCCATACTCCCAGGAGCCACGCAACTGGTATGTACAAGACGCCTTAATCCACTTGACCATCACGACCGGACATAATGAGGTGATAGCCGAGGCTATTTGAACCACCCCACCGCCGGCACTCGGATAGTAATCTTGGGCATAGCATTTTACCAAATCACCTCATTCTTTGGGGCACACGTGAGGAACACAAATGCGAACAAGCCTGAATGGTTCCCAGGACAATATGCAACTGAAAACTCACACCCCAGAAGTGACTCGAACCCATATTCCCAGGAGCCACGCAACTGGTATGTACAAGACGCCTTAATCCACTTGACCATCACGACCGGACATAATGAGGTGATAGCCGAGGCTATTTGAACCACCCTACCGCCGGCACTCGGATAGTAATCTTGGGCATAGCATTTTACCAAATCACCTCATTCTTTGGGGCACACGTGAGGAACACAAATGCGAACAAGCCTGAATGGTCCCCAGGACAATATGCAACTGAAAACTCACACCCCAGAAGTGACTCGAACCCATACTCCCAGGAGCCACGCAACTGGTATGTACAAGACGCCTTAATCCACTTGACCATCACGACCGGACATAATGAGGTGATAGCCGAGGCTATTTGAACCACCCCACCGCCGGCACTCGGATAGTAATCTTGGGCATAGCATTTTACCAAATCACCTCATTCTTTGGGGCACACGTGAGGAACACAAATGCGAACAAGCCTGAATGGTCCCCAGGACAATATGCAACTGAAAACTCACACCCCAGAAGTGACTCGAACCCATACTCCCAGGAGCCACGCAACTGGTATGTACAAGACGCCTTAATCCACTTGACCATCACGACCGGACATAATGAGGTGATAGCCGAGGCTATTTGAACCACCCCACCGCCGGCACTCGGATAGTAATCTTGGGCATAGCATTTTACCAAATCACCTCATTCTTTGGGGCACACGTGAGGAACACAAATGCGAACAAGCCTGAATGGTTCCCAGGACAATATGCAACTGAAAACTCACACCCCAGAAGTGACTCGAACCCATATTCCCAGGAGCCACGCAACTGGTATGTACAAGACGCCTTAATCCACTTGACCATCACGACCGGACATAATGAGGTGATAGCCGAGGCTATTTGAACCACCCTACCGCCGGCACTCGGATAGTAATCTTGGGCATAGCATTTTACCAAATCACCTCATTCTTTGGGGCACACGTGAGGAACACAAATGCGAACAAGCCTGAATGGTCCCCAGGACAATATGCAACTGAAAACTCACACCCCAGAAGTGACTCGAACCCATACTCCCAGGAGCCACGCAACTGGTATGTACAAGACGCCTTAATCCACTTGACCATCACGACCGGACATAATGAGGTGATAGCCGAGGCTATTTGAACCACCCCACCGCCGGCACTCGGATAGTAATCTTGGGCATAGCATTTTACCAAATCACCTCATTCTTTGGGGCACACGTGAGGAACACAAATGCGAACAAGCCTGAATGGTCCCCAGGACAATATGCAACTGAAAACTCACACCCCAGAAGTGACTCGAACCCATACTCCCAGGAGCCACGCAACTGGTATGTACAAGACGCCTTAATCCACTTGACCATCACGACCGGACATAATGAGGTGATAGCCGAGGCTATTTGAACCACCCCACCGCCGGCACTCGGATAGTAATCTTGGGCATAGCATTTTACCAAATCACCTCATTCTTTGGGGCACACGTGAGGAACACAAATGCGAACAAGCCTGAATGGTCCCCAGGACAATATGCAACTGAAAACTCACACCCCAGAAGTGACTCGAACCCATACTCCCAGGAGCCACGCAACTGGTATGTACAAGACGCCTTAATCCACTTGACCATCACGACCGGACATAATGAGGTGATAGCCGAGGCTATTTGAACCACCCCACCGCCGGCACTCGGATAGTAATCTTGGGCATAGCATTTTACCAAATCACCTCATTCTTTGGGGCACACGTGAGGAACACAAATGCGAACAAGCCTGAATGGTCCCCAGGACAATATGCAACTGAAAACTCACACTCCAGAAGTGACTCGAACCCATACTCCCAGGAGCCACGCAACTGGTATGTACAAGACGCCTTAATCCACTTGACCATCACGACCGGACATAATGAGGTGATAGCCGAGGCTATTTGAACCACCCCACCGCCGGCACTCGGATAGTAATCTTGGGCATAGCATTTTACCAAATCACCTCATTCTTTGGGGCACACGTGAGGAACACAAATGCGAACAAGCCTGAATGGTCCCCAGGACAATATGCAACTGAAAACTCACACCCCAGAAGTGACTCGAACCCATACTCCCAGGAGCCACGCAACTGGTATGTACAAGACGCCTTAATCCACTTGACCATCACGACCGGACATAATGAGGTGATAGCCGAGGCTATTTGAACCACCCCACCGCCGGCACTCGGATAGTAATCTTGGGCATAGCATTTTACCAAATCACCTCATTCTTTGGGGCACACGTGAGGAACACAAATGCGAACAAGCCTGAATGGTCCCCAGGACAATATGCAACTGAAAACTCACACCCCAGAAGTGACTCGAACCCATACTCCCAGGAGCCACGCAACTGGTATGTACAAGACGCCTTAATCCACTTGACCATCACGACCGGACATAATGAGGTGATAGCCGAGGCTATTTGAACCACCCCACCGCCGGCACTCGGATAGTAATCTTGGGCATAGCATTTTACCAAATCACCTCATTCTTTGGGGCACACGTGAGGAACACAAATGCGAACAAGCCTGAATGGTCCCCAGGACAATATGCAACTGAAAACTCACACCCCAGAAGTGACTCGAACCCATACTCCCAGGAGCCACGCAACTGGTATGTACAAGACGCCTTAATCCACTTGACCATCACGACCGGACATAATGAGGTGATAGCCGAGGCTATTTGAACCACCCCACCGCCGGCACTCGGATAGTAATCTTGGGCATAGCATTTTACCAAATCACCTCATTCTTTGGGGCACACGTGAGGAACACAAATGCGAACAAGCCTGAATGGTCCCCAGGACAATATGCAACTGAAAACTCACACCCCAGAAGTGACTCGAACCCATACTCCCAGGAGCCACGCAACTGGTATGTACAAGACGCCTTAATCCACTTGACCATCACGACCGGACATAATGAGGTGATAGCCGAGGCTATTTGAACCACCCCACCGCCGGCACTCGGATAGTAATCTTGGGCATAGCATTTTACCAAATCACCTCATTCTTTGGGGCACACGTGAGGAACACAAATGCGAACAAGCCTGAATGGTCCCCAGGACAATATGCAACTGAAAACTCACACCCCAGAAGTGACTCGAACCCATACTCCCAGGAGCCACGCAACTGGTATGTACAAGACGCCTTAATCCACTTGACCATCACGACCGGACATAATGAGGTGATAGCCGAGGCTATTTGAACCACCCCACCGCCGGCATTCGGATAGTAATCTTGGGCATAGCATTTTACCAAATCACCTCATTCTTTGGGGCACACGTGAGGAACACAAATGCGAACAAGCCTGAATGGTCCCCAGGACAATATGCAACTGAAAACTCAC
>NC_091204.1:31051931-31071931 GCF_040958095.1 Procambarus clarkii | reverse complement strand
TTATATATTAATAAAATGTTGTAACTATTATTTTTAAATATTAGGTAGTTTCCAGCTACGTATATCGCATATAAACGTTGCCAGAAGATTTTAGACTGAATTAACACATTACACATTTATGGAGTAATTAACAACAAAACAATCTTTATTTTCATTGCAGAACATATATCAGAGCATACTAGTGACTCATACATTTAAAATAGTGTGATTTTTAAACAATTCGGTTGTAAACCCGCAGAACGGCCTACCCGCCAAAGACGTAACATAAGAAATGGTATATAATTCATTATTTTAAATTACATATATAATCATTAATAATATTCGGCAGCTATCGAGGTTCTCCATAGGTAAATTCCTGTACTCTAACAAGATGCTACTTGCTGTTTAGCTGTTTAAATTCTTGGAAAATTGTAATGACCAGCGACATAAAATATAACAATGAAATAATAGCAGGTAACTGTAGGTGAACGAAAAATTAAATTCCAAATTGATTAGATGTTTTTCTAAATATAAAGATCGACCTGAAGGAATTTTATGAATTATGGACTAATTAAACAAAAAAATAGGTAATTTTACTTGAAGAACAGATACCAGAGAATAGTTAGTGAGTACATTTATATTGTATAATGGGAGAAAGCCCCTGGTAGCCGCGAATTAAAATAACCACCTACATTAATTGATAACTAGGAAATAGTATCTGGAAACTTTATCTGAACGAAAACACAATACCAATTTGTTTAGATGTTTTTCTTAATATAAAGATCAACAGTAAGGAATCTTATTCATTATGGACAAATTAACAAAAAAAAAACGATAATTTTCATTGAGGACCATATATTAGAGCATACTTAGTCACTTATATATTAAAAGTATTGTGCATTTTGAACCATTGGGGTTGTAAACAAACAGAACGGCCTACCCGAAAAGTCGTAACATAAAATGTTGCATATGTTTGCTAATTTATTATTTGATAAATGATTATTATTAATTTACGACAACTATAGAGGTTTCCCATTAGTTAAATTACTGTAGTCTGACTAAATGCTACTACAAAACATATATAAATCCTGGGAAAGTCACAATGACCAGCGACATTAAAGCATAGAGGGTTAAATAGTAACAGGCAACTGTCGGCGAACGAAAAATTCATTTCCAAATTTATTAGATGTTTTCCTAAATATAAAGATCGATAGGCTGGAATTTTCTGGATTATGTCCTAATTAAGGCAAAAATATATATATTTTTACTTGAAGAACAAATATCAGAGCATAGTCAGTGAGTTATAGAATAATAAGAGTGTGGTATTTCATTGTATAACAAGAGATAGTCCATGGAAGCGAAAATAGACGTAGTTTTACACAAAATAACGTCCAAAAACAGCCGTAGAGTCAAACGGCAAATGTTGACGTTCTTTTTAAGAGGACAGGTTGATTTGTGCGCCCCTTGAGGGACTTGAAGTAGCGGGAGGGCGGGGGGTAGAAATAGCCTAAGCTACTCTATCCCTTTGAGATGTATTTATTGCTTATCTCAATAAACATACTTGAACTTGAACTGCGAATTCTCATTATCTGCTGATGTAGACCTGACCAAATGTAAACTGTGTCAACAAAATTATTCGCACACCCTCCGTCACTATGTGATGGAGTGCGAAAAGTTATGTGAATTTAGAGACAATTCTATAACCAATGTTCCAGCGATGTGTAAATATTTCATTCAAAATGATCTGCTACCAGAAATTTTAGCCAAATATCCCCAGTTTGCTAACTGTAGGTAGTAACTGAGTGATTGTAACCTATCCACCGCTGCCCACTGGATGGGGGGCGGTGCACACAGTTGTATCCAGACCACGGTTGTGTGCGGTCGCTAGGTTGGCGCTCTTGGCATCCGCTGATTGGTGGGAGGTGGAGGATTGCCCCACACTCTTCGTTTTTGCACGTGGTGATACAGGATATTGTGCATTTGTTCTCGATTATTGACAGCGTCGAAGAAATGGCTGAGGCGTTATGCCTAAGTGGTAGTGAGGAGGACAGACAAGATGATAATCGACCGTTTGAATTAGTAGTGAACAAAAAGAAACGGAGAAATAATAACAGACAGCGAGACAGTGAGAGTGACGATGAGATTGCAAAGAGACCAAAGAATGAGACCCTACTCAGCAAGACTCAAGACAAGCAAGACAAGACAAGAAGGAAGAGGCTGTTGTTCCCTACAACATGCCAATTGAATTTCCACCAAAAGCTAGAGTGGACGGTACGTCTAGCTAAACAATGTTTGGAATACGAACCACTTTTCAAGGAGGGTCTTCACTGGCCCTACATAACAGTTGGGACTGAACAGGCCGTGGAAAGCATCACGACGGTTGGTTTTGAGAATGTAGTGATGGTTCCTCCAGAAGAAGGTATGTTGCACACAAAGATCATAGTTTTCAAGTTTCCAACTTATTTGGATCCTGACTGTCTTCTTCTTAACAATGATAATGTTGTCTGGGCGAAGAGGAATAGTGTTCGTGGTGACAAACGAAGCCAGGTTGTTGCCTTCGTAAAGGGTGAGGCGCCGGAGAAAATTTTTGTGCAAGGACTAGGCTATAGGAACGTTGCAAAATACGTTGAGGAGCCCATACTGTGCATGAAGTGTTCACGTTGGGGACATATGGCATGGAAATGCCAGTTTGACCCCAGGTGTCGGTATTGTGGGAAAAATCACGACTCGCGAGAGTGTAGAGTCAAGATTGAAAGAAGTGAAAAAATCATCCCATTTTGTTGCAACTGTCGAGGCAGCAACAATGCTGGTTCCTCTCTATGCCCCATGAAGCCTCATCTGAAAGAGACTAGAACGGGTCCTACAAGCAGGATAGATGTATCCTCGCAGCAAGGAAAAATTGTGCAAGAGGAACATGGAGGAAACAGTTGGAAGCCAACGGCAGCCCCTATGATCAATGTGTGGGAAAAAGGGACGGAGAAAGTAAAGGCGAGCTTAGGGAAAGTACATCATGCAGTGGAAAAACTGAAACCTTGTGGCGACAAGGTGCAGGACAATATGGTCACCTCTGAGGTTGGTAATCAAATTTTGGAGTATCTAAAAAAACTAGATAAGAGGATTGAGGCATTGGAAAAATTGGCTATGGAAGGTGGACGGGGTGCAGATGGTGGTGAAACAGGATGTGTAATTGAAAGTAAAACGAGACGTGAAATGGAAAGTGAAACGTGCGTAGAAGAAAGTAATGATGTGCATGAGGTAACGATGATAGAGGATAGTCAGGAGAATACACTTTCTAGTAGTGTTAGCGGTGTTCAACCTCCTGTTGTGACAAATGGTGAAAGAACGGTTAAAGTAAAACGGGTTACAGAAATAACAAAGAAAATAGATATGAAAAATATTACCTTCGATGTTAGTAGTAGTTGTGAAGGTGAGGAGAAAGAAATAATGTTACGGTGTTGGAAGGAAGTTTCTAAGGTACTCTTGTATCTCTTGGAATGTGACGGACAGGGCAAAGGTAGTTTTATTATTAATCATGGATGAAAGTAAATTGAGAATATTATCTTGGAACATTAATGGATTAAAAACTAGAGCGGTGGATGTACACTATTATACTCTTAGAGAGGATATTGACATAGTAGCACTCCAGGAAACTGGGGATAGGGATGGTAGCATACTGAGGCTAAATGGCTATAGAGGCTTTCACTTATATGCTGATGGAGGAACTAGGGGGTCTCATGTTATGTCAAAAGTACCATACCTGCCGAGATAACTGGAATCCCTCAGAGATATAGAGGTATTGAAAGTATTAGCTTGCGGATACAATTAAAGGACCGAGAGTTAAATTTCATTAATCTATACATCTCTGATAGCTCCCTTGATTTACGATACTTGCCAGATTCCTTCTTTTCTGAAGATACACTTGTGGTAGGGGATTTTAATGCCAGACATCCAGCTTTAGGATCAAGGGGTAAAGCAAATAGGAATGGTTGCAGATGGTACCAGTTTTTGCAGGAACATGAAGATGTTCAACTGCTGGGCGAGCCCTCTCCTACTCATTTGAGGGGAGGGAGATTAGGTTATGCTTGTTTAATAAATGCTGAGGGCATAGAGGGGAATTGTCTTACTGTGGATGAAATGCTAAGTGATCATTTTGCATTACAAATACAGCTTAAACTAGATAAAAAGCATGCCTGCCTTCAGAGGAAAAGGTTAAAGTTTAATGAGGGAGAATTAAGGGGTCTTGTTGGCCATATTAAGTCTTGGTATGATACTTATAAGCCGGTTTCGCAGAAGCATTTTATGAAGATTTAATTAAGGAGGTAGATGTATTTAATGCAACATTGAACCGGAAACCATCTAGTATAAAAAGGCATCCCCCCAGAAAAGAAAATTATACACATGACAAGATGCTTAAGGGGTGGACATTAACAATGAGGAGAGCTCACAGGGATTGGAATAGGAATAGTAGGACTGAGGAAGGGAAGAATGCTTTACTGGCAGTTGCTAGGCTGTGTGGGGAGAAGAGAAAGGAAATTAGGGGCAAGTATTGGCAGGAATTTGCAGAGAAAGTTGGGAGTAACAGAAACTTGAAGGAAATCTGGCAAGACGTAAATAAAATAAGGGGTAAAAAGCACAGTTTTGTTGCACATCCAGACCCGCAAGGAATTGCAAATGGGCTCGTAAATAAATGGGCGGAAGCTGCCAAACTTAGTTAATTACCCACTGTAACGAGAGAGTCATTAGATTCTTGGAAAGATCGAAGAAAGGATTTTATACTTATAGCAGGTAACAGTGGTGATGTCACTTGCACAGGTATTGCCAGAGAAGAGCTAATAACGGCGATTAAAGTTGGGAAATCTACCGCACCTGGGGAGGATGGAGTAACTTATGAAATACTTAATGAACTTGCCACTATGACGAAAAGCCCACTTTTAGACCTCTTTAATATTAGTTATAAAGAGGGCAGTATTCCCAGTAAATGAAAAAAAGCTATGATCATCCCTATCCCTAAAGCCAATGGAGAGTATAGACCTGTGTCTTTAACCTCGTGTTTTTGTAAAATGATGGAGAGGATCATTTTAAATAGACTTTTATATATAATAGGTGATCAGCTGTCTAGTAATTTGTTCGGGTTCCTCAAAGGAAAAAGTACCTCTGATTGTATTATTAAATATCTAGCTAATGAAAATGATTATTATAGAATTTTCATTGATTTACAAGGAGTTTTTGATAAAGCCAACAAAGAGGTTATTTTATATGAATTAGCTAGTCTTGGTGTTAAAGGGAAATTATTGCGCTGGATAGGGGATTATCTTTACGAAAGGAAGGCTCAGGTTTGGTATCAAGGTTGTATGTCAGGTGTGAGGTCTTTTGAACTCGGCACACCTCAGGGAGGAGTGTTGAGTCCCACCCTGTTTAATGTACTAATGAATAAGATAGCATCTGAGAGATACTCAAATGGGGTAACTCCGATCATATATGCCGATGATATTTTGTTTCAGGGCAAAAATATTTCAAAGGTTCAAACATTGTTGGGCAATTTCGGAAACCTGTGTCACCATATGGGATTGGTGGTTAATGAAAACAAAACTAAGTTTGAATGTAGAAGTCGGAGCCCCATTGTTTTGAAAATAAACGATAAAAATATATAGAGTTAATATATATAAATATTTAGGCATATATGTTGGATATACCCATGAGAGTTTGGAAGCTGAGATGAACAGACTGTTGGGTCAATGTCGGAAGAGATTACAACCTCTGAAGGCCTTGGCATGCTGTGGAAAGGGAGTGGGAGTCGATGATGATTTGATGAAGATTAAGTCACCCAAAAGGTGGCACGGGCATGAATAGCCCGTAAGTGGTGGCCCTTTTAAGCCATTACCAGTATCAAGAGCTGATACTGAAGATCTGTGGAGGTGCGAATGCACCCTGCATGACGGGAGATGTCTCCCTTGTGAATGTGTTAAGATGAAGATGAAGCCAACCAAAAGGTGGCACGGGCATGAATAGCTCGTAAGTGGTGGCCCTTTTGAGCCATCACCAGTATCAATATATGATACTGGAGATCTGTGGAGGTGCGACTGCACCCAGCGTGACGGGAGATGTCTCCCGGACCAAATGGTGACCAGATGGTGGAGTGGGAGTCCCTGTGCTACGAATGTTATACTTGAGTACTGTAAGATCTCTTATTGATTATGCTGCACCTGTCATTTCTTGTTTTGGTAAAGGTAGGATGGGCAAGTTGGAGAAGGTACAAAATGAAGCAATGAGAATTATCTTAGGATGCCCAAGAAATGCTATGATTGAGATAATGAGGATGGACTTGAATCTGCAGAGTATTGGGGATAGAATTTCAGAGATAAATGTAGCCTCTGCCATTAGATTAATGAGGGGTGGGGGAGCTAATGAATTAATCCTCTTGGTTCAAAAGGTGGGAAGTAGTGAACAGTGTATGATGAAGAAGAGAGTATATATGAATAAATTATGTTATAATGTTATAAAGTATGATGTTATTACAGAGTGTATTGCTGTGCCCAAGAGAAAATTTACACCACCATGGGAGGATTGTAATGTAGATGTAGTAATTACTCCCTTGCATAAGAAAAAATGTATGTATGAAATAGGAGAGCTGAGGGCAACATATGATTGTATAATTAGAAAACTGCCTACGGAAAACACTCTACATGTATATTGTGATGGGTCAGTAGCTAGGGATGGGAAGGCAGGATGTGGAGTCTTGATCAGGGAGTACACTAACATCGGCACTGTAGATACTGTTATTGGACGCCGCTTAACTGACAATGTCTCTTCAACGCTGGCTGAACTCCAAGAAGTATTAGCAGGATTACAGGAAGTAGTCAAATGTGGTAAAAATGCTTGCTTCTTTATTGACAGCAGAGGTGATTGATTGATTGATAAAGATTAAGCCACCCAAAAGGTGGCACGGGCATGAATAGCCGGTAAGTGGTGGCCCTTTTGAGCCATTACCAGTATCAAGAGCTGATACTGGAGATCTGTGGAGGTGCGAATGCACCCTGCGTGACGGGAGATGTCAGGGCATGATTAGCTCGTAAGTGGTCGCCCTTTTGAGCCATCACCAGTATCAATAGATGATACTGGAGATCTGTGGAGGCGCGACTGCACCCTGCGTGACGGGAGATGTCTCCCGGACCAAGTGGTGACCAGATGGTGGACTGCTAACACAGCTCTGATGATGATGAAGATGATGAAGATTAAGCCACCCAAAAGGTGGCACGGGCATGAATAGCCCGTAAGTGGTGGCCATTTTAAGCCATTACCAGTATCAAGAGCTGATACTGGAGATCTGTGGAGGTGCAAATGCACCCTGCATGATGGGAGATGTCTCCCTTGTGAATGTGTTAAGATGAAGATGAAGCCACCCAATAGGTGGCACGGGCATGAATTGGTAAGTGGTGGCCCTTTTGAGCCATCACCAGTATCAAGAGCTGATACTGGAGATCTGTGGAGGTGCGAATGCACCCTGCGTGACGGGAGATGTCTCCCTTGTGAATATGTTAAGATGAAGATGAAGCCACCCAAAAGGTGGCACGGGCATGAATAGCTCGTAAGTGGTGGCCCTTTTGAGCCATCACCAGTATCAATAGATGATACTGGAGATCTGTGGAGGCGCGACTGCACCCTGCGTGACGGGAGATGTCTCCCTTGTGAATGTGTTAAGATGAAGATGAAGCCACCCAAACGGTGGCACGGGCATGATTAGCTCGTAAGTGGTAGCCCTTTTGAGCCATCACCAGTATCAATAGATGATACTGGAGATCTGTGGAGGCGCGACTGCACCCTGCGTGACGGGAGATGTCTCCCGGACCAAGTGGTGACCAGATGGTGGACTGCTAACACAGCTCTGATGATGATGAAGATGATGAAGATTAAGCCACCCAAAAGGTGGCACGGGCATGAATAGCCCGTAAGTGGTGGCCATTTTAAGCCATTACCAGTATCAAGAGCTGATACTGGAGATCTGTGGAGGTGCGAATGCACCCTGCATGATGGGAGATGTCTCCCTTGTGAATGTGTTAAGATGAAGATGAAGCCACCCAATAGGTGGCACGGGCATGAATTGGTAAGTGGTGGCCCTTTTGAGCCATCACCAGTATCAAGAGCTGATACTGGAGATCTGTGGAGGTGCGAATGCACCCTGCGTGACGGGAGATGTCTCCCGTGTTTTAAACAGATGAAGAAGATGAAGATGAAGCCACCCAAAAGATGGCACGGGCATGAATAGCTCGTAAGTGGTGGCCCTTTCGAGCCATCACCAGTATCAAGAGCTGATACTGGAGATCTGTGGAGGTGCAAGTGCACTCAGCGTGATGATTGATGAAGATTAAGCCACCCAAAAGGTGGCACGGGCATGAATAGCCCGTAAGTGGTGGCCTTTTTAAGCCATTACCAGTATCAAGATACTGGAGATCTGTGGAGGTGCGAATGCACCCTGCATGACGGGAGATGTCTCCCTTATGAATGTGTTAAGATGAAGCAACCCAAAAGGTGGCACGGGCATAAATAGCCCGTAAGTGGTGGCCCTTTTAAGCCATTACCAGTATCAAGAGCTGTTACTGGAGATCTGTGGAGGTGCGAATGCACCCTGCATGACGGGAGATGTCTCCCTTATGAATGTGTTAAGATGAAGATGAAGCATCCCAAAAGGTGGCACGGGCATAAATAGCCCGTAAGTGGTGGCCATTTTAAACCATTACCAGAATCAGGAGCTGATACTGGAGATCTGTGGAGGTGCGAATGCACCCTGCATGACGGGAGATGTCTCCCTTGTGAATGTGTTATGAAGATGAAGCCACCCAAAAGGTGGCACGGGCATGAATAGCTCGTAAGTGGTGGCCCTTTTTGAGCCATTACCAGTATCAAAAGCTGATACTGGAGATCTGTGGAGGCGCGACAACACCCTGCGTGACGGGAGATGTCTCCCGGACCAAGTGGTGTCAGCGTGACGGGAGATGTCTCCCATGAATGTGTCCAAGATGACGATTAAACCATCGAAATTGATTGATGAAGATTAAGCCACCCAAGAGGTGGCACGGGCATGAATAGCCCGTAAGTGGTGGCCCTTTCGAGCCATTACCAGTATCAAAAGATGATACTGGAGATCTGTGGAGGCGCAACTGCACCCAGCGTGACGGGAGATGTCTCCCGGACCAAGTGGTGACCAAATGGTGAACCATCGAAAAGGTGGCACGGGCATGAATAGCCCGTAAGTGGTGGCCCTTTTGAGCCATTACCAGTATCAAGAGCTGACACTGGAGATCTGTGGAGGTGCAACTGCACCCTGCGTGACGGGAGATGTCTCCCGGACCAAGTGTGACAATAGCAGAGGAGCGTTAGAGTCTTTAAATAACAGACGCCCAGTATATCAGAATATTGTGATAGAGTGTAGAGAGAATGTTAAGAGACTAGAAAAAACTGGGTATAAAGTAAGATTCATGTGGATCCCTTCACATGTGGGAATACTGTTGAATGAGGTAGTTGATGACATAGCGAAGAGAGCCACTGAAAAAACTCTTGTTGATGTTGTATGTCAGTTAACCTTGAAACAAATAAAAACAAGACTCAAGGTGATTCAGGAGGGTGAAGAAATGATAAAGAGAATGGCAATGGTGGACAGTAGTAACACACTTAAGAATTATTCAATAATAAATACAAATTCGTCCTTCACTTATGGTAAAGGAAAGTCTACTTGGAAGGATTCAATTTACATGAGATTACGATTAGGATATAAATATATAATAATAATAATAATAATAATTTTATTTAGGTAAGGTACATACATACAATAAATTTTTACAAAGATTGGTTGACTTATAGGTAGAGCTAGTACATACAATGCCTAAAGCCACTATTACGCAAAGCGTTTCGGGCATGATAAACTTAAATGACAAGCTTAATACTAATTGAGCATAATGAGTAGAATGAAAACAAGAAATGAAAACATAGCTGAAAAAGCAGCACAAATACAATTATTTTGACAAACAGCGCTCTTTAAAGAAAAACAGACATTGGTTGACAATAGAAGGGTAAGGTAGGTTACAGGGAATTTATTAGGTATAGCTTCGTTTTTAACTTAAACTGGTTGAGAGAGGAACAGTCTTTAACATGGTTGGGAAGGTCATTCCACATTCTGGGCCCCTTGATTTGTAGAGCATTTCTAGTTTGATTAAGTCGTACTCAAGGAATATCAAAACTGTATTTATTTCTGGTGTGGTGCTCATGGGTTCTGTTACAACCTTCTATGAAGCTTTTGAGATCAGGATTGGCATTATAGTTTAGCGTTTTATATATGTATAATACACATGAGAGAATGTGCAGTGACTTAATGTCTAACATATTCAGAGATTTGAGTAGGGGTACCGAGTGATGTCTGGGGCCAGAATTGGATATTGTCCTAATAGCAGCTTTGTGTTGAGTAATTAGAGGACGTAAGTGATTTTGGGTAGTAGAGCCCCAAGCACAAATACCATAGTTGAGATATGGATAGATAAGAGAGTAATAGAGAGTTACCAGGACAGGGCGTGGTACATAATATCTGATCTTAGAAAGAATGCCCACAGTTTTTGAAACTTTTTTTGATATGTTTAGTATGTGTCCCTGGAAATTCAGCTTGTGGTCAATGAGAATGCCATGGAATTTGCCATCGAATTTGTTACAAATTTGGGTATTGTTTATTTTGAGATTTATTTGATTAGAGGATTTATTGCCAAACAGAATATAGAAAGTTTTGTCAATGTTAAGGGTGAGTTTTGTTGGCAGTTAGCCACAGATGGACTTTATTTAGCTCAGTATTTACTGTGGCATTTAGAGCAAGGGGGTCAGGACTGGAGTAAATGAAGGTTGTGTCGTCAGCAAATAGAATTGGTTTGAGGTGTTGGGAGGCATTTGGAAGGTCATTAATGTAGATGAGAAAGAGGAGAGGGCCAAGTATGCTGCCCTGGGGAACACCAATGTTGATGGGTAGGGTGGGAGAAATTGTATTATTCACAGAAACAAATTGGAGCCTGTCAGTAAGGTAGGATTTGAGGTATTGTAGGGAGTGTCCTCTGACTCCATAATGATGTAATTTAAGAAGAAGGTTTGGTGGTTGACAGTATCAAAAGCTTTACGCAGGTCCACAAATAACCCAACAGGGAACTCATTTTTATCAAGAGCTGTATGAATCGAGTTAAGCATACTAATAAGTGCATCGTTAGTGCTTTTTTTGGGCCTGAAGCCATATTGGCAAGGGCTAAGTATATTGAGTTTGGCTAGATATGAGTAAAGCTGCTTATAGATTAGTTTTTCAAAAATTTTTAACAAGTTTGGCAGGATTGATATAGGTCTGTAGTTGTTAACATCTGTGAGATCACCACATTTGTGGACAGGCGTTACTCTCGCTTTTTTTAGAATATCTGGAAAGGTTTGGAGTTCAAGCGACTTGTTGAAGAGCAAAGCAATAGCAGGGGCTAAAGATCTGGAGGCTTTTTTGTAAATTAAAGTTGGTATCTCCTCAAGGGCACCAGACTTGGTTTTAAGGGAAAGGATTATCTCATTGACGTCAGTGGATTTAATAGGCTTTAGGTACAGAGACTGTGGATAGTTACCTGTAAGATAGTCCTTAATGTCATTACTGGAGATGGAATATCATTTGCAAGGGATGAACCTATTGAACTCAATAGCAGAATCAGAGGCTGAAAGCTGACCATCGTTATTAGACAGGAGAGTCAGTTTGTTATTTAAAGACTTCTTTGATCCCAATATTTGTGAAATTGTTCTCCAAGTTTGTTTAATGTTGCTCTTTATTTGGGTAAATTTATCTTCGTAGTATTTAGTTTTGGCTCGTCTAATTATCTTAGATAGCAATAATGAGTAATTCTTTGAGAATTCTTTGGAGACAATTCCTAACCTATACTTCTTCTCAAGGTCATGTTTTTTATTAATAGATTTAAGTATTCCCTTTGTAAGCCAGGGATTGTTAAGCCTTTTGGTTGTGACTTGTTTGTAAGCATAGGACAGTGGGTATTATAAAGGCTAAGAGTTTTTTGAAGAAAAGATTGCACTGCTAGGTTGATGTCCTCTATGTTACCTAACTCGGACTCCCAGTTGACATTATCAGCAGCAGTTATAAAATTGTCTATAGCAGTTTCATTGTGTAGTCTAAAACGTATCTCTCTTGACTCAAGAGGTGGTTTGCTAATGTTAGTTAAGAGAAATGTGGGGTAATGGTCTGTAGTGCTATCGGTGATTATTCCTGAAGTAAGCGGAGAGGTTATGTTTGTCCAGATGTGATCTAGAGTCGTGGCAGTGCTATCAGTGATTCTAGTAGGTCTAGTGATTAAGGGTATGAGGAAGCAGGAATTCATACAGTTGAGGAAGCTAACAGCAGTAGGGTGTTCTGGCTCGCAGAGGTCAATATTAAAGTCCCCTGCGATAATTAGGTGGTTTTTTGTTCAGTCTGTTATCAAGTATTAGATTTCTAAGGTTAGAGTTGAATTCGGACACATCAGTGTTAGGAATTCTATAAACTGCACCCACAGACAGGACAGACTCGGCACCCTTGACTCTGAAGCTGGCGAAGATATACTCCCCATAGTAGTCTCTAGTTCTAATTTCTTTTAAGCATGTTAGTTCTTGGTGGTAGTAAAGAGCAGTGCCACCACCTCTCTGAAGTTGACGACAGTTGTGAATTGCTGAGTAGTTAGGCATGTTAAAAAGTTGAGTAGTATCCTCTTTCAACCATGTTTCAGTAAGTATAATAAAAAGAGAATTTGTTGTCAATAGCTTCAATCAAGGCACTAACATCATCGAAGTGTTTACCTAGGGATCTAACGTTCAAATTGATTACAGAGATATTGTGATTATGAGTTAATACATTGTTTACATCATGTGCTGCAAAATATCTGCAATTTAGATCATTAAAATTATTATTGTCATAGATAGTGGATAAGAGGTTAAGTTCTGGGTCTATACTTGTCTGCATAAAAAAAGCTGATTGCAGGAAAAACAAGGAAAGAAAGGCAAATTACAAGGTAGAAATAAGCTATAAAATAGGGAAAAAAATGTACACAATACTGTACAAAACAAACACAAAAGGGGCTTACAGGGGTACAATGGAGTAAGGGAGTATGGCTAGGCTAGGCAACCTAGGTAATAAATGAGATTAAAGAAAAAACATATAAACATGGACTATACAAAACACAAGATATAGAAATACAAAACAAAACTATAAACAAGACTAAGCAATACAAAAACAAATTGAGCAAAAATGAAAAATGAGGTAGATTGTTTACAAGTACTCTCAGGTACACTGTAAGTAACAATTTGCAATTTGAGATGCAGGCAAAGCCAGGGGTACAATGGAGTAAGGGAGCATGGCGAGGCTAGGCAACCTAGGTAATAAATGAAGTCAAAGAAAAGTTGAATAATAAGCATTGGCAAATTTAAGCTAATGATTATTAACTATAAATAGTTCAGTTATGACTATAATTAATAAGACCTGAAGAACTATTAATGCACTCAATTAAATAATTTCAGTAAATGACTAGTTAAGAGTAAGTTAAAAATTAAGTCAGAAAATGAAACAAGGAGACTTAGGAAACCTAGCCCCACTAGTTGACAGAGGGTTAATTAAGTTAATTCACTGGGAGTGATAAGGTGAGACAAACCACATTGGGAGAGGAAAGTGTTGAGGTTCTCTTCTTTAGTAATTGTGAACATTTTGCCCTCTGCGGTTTTTTCTCACCTTTATCAGTCCATCTCTAACAAAGCACTGATGAATCGCATCTGGGTTTTTTTGACGGATTTGACGCAGGCGGTAGAGGAGTTGCTGTCTGTTCCTAGTCAAGCACTCGTTGATGTATAATCCCTTCCGTTGGGATGCAGCTGTCCGGACTAGATGGGATTTCGTGAACTGGGAAGACAGCTTCAGGCGAATTTTCCGCTGGTTTTGACCTGATGGATTCTTTTTGCCTACTCTGTAGGCAGCAATAACGTCAGTTTTGTTTAGAATGAGCTGCAATTTGTTTTTTAAGAGATCCTGAGCTATTTCAACACAATTTTCACCTTCAAGTTCCACAGGTATATCTTGGGACGACACGATAACAGAGTCTAACAGCTTTTGCTGGTCTTGTTCATCCTGGGAGACGGAACGTTGGGCTGAAAATGTACTGATACATGCAGTCATTTTGTTAAGAGCTTCCTCCTGTTTTTTTATGGCTTCATCAGTTTTCAGAAGGTTGTTTTCCTCACGGAGATCATTCAAATCATGCTGTAGTTGGTCTTGGCTAGCCTTGCAGTTTCTAATATCCTCGCGGAGGAGGGTTATTTCATGTTGTTGTTGGAGATTAGCGCGGTTCGCTAGATTCTCATTTAGAAGACTCAAGATGATGGTATTTTGAGACTCGAGGACTAGGCACAACTTTTTGAACCACTGGTTCTCGGTCCAGTTTGTGAATTCCTTTGAAGGACCGGAAGCTCGCTTGAGTTGCTTAAACTGGGATGCTAGCATGTCCATAGGAGAGGATTGAGAGGACTCTGCTCCCTTGCTCAACTTGCTCAATGGGGTGGAGGGGAGGGCAGCACCGTCGCCCCAGAGCTTCCAGACGGAGAAACACGAATATTGTTAGAGTTGACCGGGATGGATGCCTTGGTAAGGGGTTTGTTGTCCGTATTTCCCTGCACAGTCATTTTTTTTTGGAGACATGATTGGTTAGAATGGACTGGGGGTATATTTTGTGAAGAAACTTGCGTCAGGCAGCGCGGTGGCGGCAGCATGCACTGTACTCACAGCCGTAGAGGATTGTTTTGAAACTTATTTGAGATGGAATGAGTTGATTTGGTCGGTTACTTTGGTTTTGCTATAACATGCTTGGACTCCATGTACTTAGCTGCCTGTGGGTGGCGGTCTACATCATCTGGCGATAGTTTCAGGGCTGATATACAGCTTAGAGTGAGGAGGGTAGCGTGCACTCAACCGCGTCAGACGACAGCAAAGTGGTGAATCTGGCAATACGGTGTTGATGTCAGTGAAAAAGATAGGGAGTGTAAATTATGTAGTACGCCGTACGCCCACACCTTAGAACATTATGTATTAGAGTGTCACCTTATTGAAAAATATAGAAATAAGGAAATAAATAGTGTACCACATCAAATTGTTTGGATGTGTGATAATGGTATTATAGACAGTATACTTAGGAGCTACAAGAATTTTGCCCCAAGAATGTAACAATTATATGCTGTACTTGCTGTATGCAATGTTAAATGGGATTCTTGTACTGTTATATGTCTATTTGTACTCACTGAATTTGTGCGCCCCTTGAGGGACTTGAAGTTGAGGGGGGTAGAAATAGCCTAAGCTACTCTATCCCTTTGAGATGTATTTATTGCTTGTCTCAATAAACATACTTGAACTTGAACTTGAACTTGGGGGGCGGTGTGCAGGACAAACATACAAATTTTGAGACTAGCTCTCCACATATGTTCAGTTGCTTAATTTAGAACCTGTACTTGAGGTCGATCTCGAACCTATTTATGATGTGACGACTTATAGTGAATTTTGTAACTAGCTCATCAAGATTGTAACTTGCTTAGCTAAATGAATTGTGGGGTTCGGTCCATTCATTTTCTTTCTTTATTATGCACCCCATACCCATCCCGTGGGCCGTGGTGTAAAGGATTACAGAGGCACATAATCGGTTCAGGAACTGAACCCTCTAGTTCGTTTAGCTAAGCAAATAACAATCTTTTGACGCTAGTTACAAAATTATTAATGTTATATATACATGTACACATACATATGCATACATGTACATATACATACGTATACATATATACATACACATACATATTTAATCACCCACACAAATACACACATCAGTAATCTTTTGTCACAAGTGATTCAACAAGAGGCTCGCAACAGTCACTATACAAGGCACTTTACATCTATGAGGAGTCGCATAGTTACTAGTCTTGCTGCACACCCACCCAACTGGGCGGCAGCTTTACAGTTATGTGCTCCACCACCCACCCAACTGGGCGGCAGCTTTACAGTCATGTGCTCTACACCACCCAACTGGGCGTCAGTTTTACAGTCATGTGCTCCACACCCACCCAACTGGGCGGCAGCTTTACAGTCATGTGCTCCATACCCACCCAACTGGGCGTCAGTTTTACAGTCATGTGCTCCACACCCACCCAACTGGGCGGCAGCTTTACAGTCATGTGCTGCACACCCACCCAACTGGGCGGCAGCTTTACAGTCATGTGCTCCCACACCCATCCAACTGGGCGGTAGCTTTACAGTCATGTGCATGCATTACCTACAGTAAGCAAATTTTGGATACTTCGCTAAGATTTCGGGCAGCACATCATTATGAATAAAGTACTTACATATTTCTGGGACACTATTGATAGTGTTATCTCTAAATTCCGCTATTTTTTCACATTCCATTATATAATGACGCAAAGTATGCGAATAGTTCTGCTGACAGAGTTTACATTTAGTCAAATCTTCAATCAGCAGATGTTACAAACTGCCAGAGGTACTTGTTGCCGAGCCTAAGCCTAGCAGTGGTAACATCTAGAAGTCTGCTAACATTATTGGATGACACATAGACGCGCGGTACTTCCTGCATAATAGAATGATGATAGAGGGAGTAACTGGTGTGAATTTTACTTTGTCTCAAGTCTCCGAAATTTAGTTGATGTTCCTGGGATATTGCTGCCCTCAGGCTGCTCAAAGGCAGTCCAAGTTGGTAATCAATTTCCTCTTTACGAGCAAAAGTCTTGGCCAACTCATCAGTTCTATCATGCATTCGGAAACCAATATGGGAAGGAATCCACAGGAGACAAACTCTGACTCAATCATTGATTATTTCATTATATCTGTGTCTAGCTTCAGAGATAAGCACGTCAGTCCCTCAGCCCATTATGTGCCTCTGTAACCCTTTCCACTACCGCCCACAAGATGGGTATGGGGTGCATAATAAATGAGTTAAACTAACAGAGATGAGTTGATAAACATTAATGTTTTATATTTTATTAAAAATACAGATATAAACTTTGTTTTCAAACGTTGAATGTAACAATATTTCAAATATAAGAACCAAGATATATTTATGATTTAACGATTTCCTATAAAGTTGCAATATTACCGTAATTGCACTCTATCATCATATGACGCAGGATCGATGTCTAGGTGAATTATGGCTGACACAGTCAGATTATATATGTCAGCCACAAGCAAGTAATTTTCAAAAGAAGGTGCCAAACCGGGGAATGTCATCTACAAGTACAGCTCTCAACTTAAGTATAAGTCTTATATATTATATATCATGAGAAATTCAGAAACATAAAATATACTTTAAAATTTTTGTCATATATTGTATATATATATATATATATATATATATATATATATATATATATATATATATATATATACATATGCCTAGCTGTCCCTGCAAGGAGAGACAAATCACTAGCTTCGTCGGTCATTATGGCTATAAATAGTTTTCTAGAGAGGACAACCAGGCACCCCTCCCCACCCGTGCCAAAAACACCCACGGCAGGAAAGGTATCAACAGCAGAACCGAGGCATCCAAAATCAGAGCAACAGTCAGCAAGAAAATAGAAGAAGGCAACACAATAGGGGCGATCAGAGTCATCACCAGTGAAGACACAGTTGCCACCAGGGATGCCAATACAGCACAAGCCCTGAGGGAAAAAACACCCACCCAGAGCTCCTCGTGACGACAGTGTCCCCCTAGTCGGTGTCACCAGAGCAGAACCCCTGTGTGTGCTCGAATCCATGGTGCACAAAGCAGCTTTATCCTTCCCACCAGGATCAGCAGGTGGGTTCACAGGACTACGACCCAACCACATCAAAACAAATGCTCAACCCTGCACTGGGAGACATTGCACAGGGCCTCCTGGTGGAACTAACTAGATTCGCCAACACATGTCTAGCTGGCAACATACCAGAGACCATACGGCCTCTCTTTTTTGCGCTACCCTCTGTGCCCTGAGGAAAAAAGATGGAGGAATCAGACCGATAGCTGTGGGCAATTCACTCCGGCGTCTCGTCGCTAAGGCTGCTGCTAGAACAGTTAGTCAGGCAGCAGCCGACATGCTGAAGCCAAAACAGCTTGGGTTTGGCATTCCCCAAGGGTGTGAGGCAGCGGCTCATGCAGCTAGAGCCTACATTGCCAACATTACGAATGAAAAAGCCCTGATAAAGCTGGACTTCAAAAATGCTTTCAATCTGGTTAGAAGGGATGCAGTACTCAGTGCAGTTCATCGCCTTTTTCCTTCCCTCTACCCGTTTGTAAACTCATGCTACAGCAAGAATCTAACTCTGCTTTTTGGGAACATGAAATTGAATCACAAGAAGGTGTCCAACAAGGTGGACCCCCTTGCTCCTTTTCTGTTCTGCCTAGTTATCAAGGAAGGTCACCGATAACCTGTCCAGTGAGCTCAACATTTGTTTTTTGGATGATGGTACTCTAGCCGGCTCCCCAGCCTCACTCTTGGACGACATAAGAATAATCCAGGAGCAAGGAGCAAGCCTAGGCCTCACCCTGAACCCTTCCAAGTGCGAAATAACCTCCACCAACCAGCACATAATAGAGCAAATAAAGGTTGTTTTGCCTGACATTCATACAACCAACCCTGAGGACAGCACACTCCTAGGTGCTCCTCTTGGAAGGAATGCCATCGACGGGGTCCTCGGTAAAAGATCACTGACCTGAAGAGGATGAACGAGAGGATTGAAGACATCGATGCTCATGATTGCACTTTACCTCATCACCAGATGCTTGTCCCTCCCCAGGCTGACTACTTTCTAAGATGTTCGCCATCTTTCAACAATATTAAATTAGAAGAGTATGACAGCTTGCTGAATCAACACTAGAAAAAGCCCTCAATCTTTCCCTCAGCGACTCACAGTGGAAACAGGCCTCCCTTCCTGTCAGACTCGGGGCCTTGGCGTGCGCACAGCAACACAAATTGCTGTACCAGCGTTCCTGTCCTCTTCAGTGGGGTCTGACAACTTTGGTGAAGGAAATCCTACCTGAGCCACCTAGTTCAACAGGCAGGGGTGCATGATCCAGCTTCACAGACTGCACAACCAAATGGGTCTCTCTCGCAGGACCAGCACCCCAACCACCGCCTTCTGAAGCCATAAGCAATCCAGCTGGGATCGCCCCCATTGCCGACCAAGAAGCTGCAAACTTTGCTAGAAGCTGCGACAACACCACATGACACTGCCCGACTTAGAGCTGTAGCAGCTCCCATGCAGGTGATTTTCTATTAGCAACCCCAATGTCAGCAACCGGCACCCGTCTCACACCACAGGCCTCCGAATTGCCGTGGCTCTCCGCCTAGCTGCCCCAATCCACACCGAATACAGGTGTATTTGCGGCGAGGCAGAGGCCGACAAATATGGGACGGCATGGCCTTCTTTGCCAAAGGACGGGAGGATGGCATGCAAGACACGGCGAGGTTAATGACATTATTAAGAAAAGGCCTTACCACAGCCGGTTGTCCAGCAGAGAGAGAGCCCCGTTACCTATGTCCCGCAACTCTGATGAGCCTGTCGGTCGCCCAGACGGAATTACGGTGAACCCCTGGAAGAATGGTAGACAGTTGGTGTGGGACTACACTTGCGTTTCAACTTTAGCCAATACCTATGTTGACTTCAGTGCTACACAAGCAGGAGGAGCTGCCAATCACCGGGAAGCGGCCAAGTCACGTTAAATACAGAGACCTTAGAGCACCACTACAATTTTGTCCCCATTGCCTCAGAGACACTTGGTGCCTGGGGTAAAAGTGCTGCTAACTTTTTGAAGGAGTTGGGGTCTAAACTAATCGAAACAACTAGAGACCCTAGAGCTGCCAGTTTTCTTTTTCAGCGCCTTAGTGTGGCAATCCAGAGAGGAAATGCTCACTGCATCCACGGTTCCTGCCTGCTATCTGAGGAGCTGGAGGAGCTTTTCAACTTGTGA
>NC_091204.1:31021931-31044431 GCF_040958095.1 Procambarus clarkii | reverse complement strand
TCAAATTGTTTGGATGTGTGATAATCGTATGATAGACAGTATACTTAGGAGCTACAAGAATTTTGCCCCAAGAGTGTAACACTTATATGCTGTACTTACTATATTAAACTGCAATGTTAAATGGGATTCTTGTAATGTTATTTGTCTATTTGTACTCACTGCATTTGTGCGCCCCTTGAGGGAATTGAAGTAGAAGGGGTAGACATAGCCGAAGCTACTCTATCCCTTTGAGATGTATTTATTGCTTATCTCAATAAACATACTTGAACTTGAACTTCTTGTATATGCATAAATAAATCCATAAACTGACAAAAATGTTGTGTTTTGTGCGTTGTATCATGTTTATGGGCATTCGGGTGTATTCACCTAGTATTATTAATTATTAATATTTTAATTATTAATTCACCTAGTTGTGTTTGCGGGGGTGTGTTGCAGTCCGTCTAATTACCACAAGCTACCACAAGCTACACAAGCTTCACAAAGCTTCCTGGCAATACGTTATTAATGCATAAATATGATATATTTACTCATTATAATGTTGGTGCTGAATGTACAACACGAAAAAATATAATTTTAATCTGAAAAAGATCTTTTTATAAAGAAATTAGGCGAAAATAAAGAGCTGATGACGCCAAATCAAGGTCAGCCTAACCTAACATATCATATTTATTCATTACTAACGTATTGCCAGGAAGCTTAGTGAAGCTTGTGTAGCTTGTGGTAGCTTGCGGTAATTAACCGGACCCGTGTGTTATGTTTACGATGGCGGGCGGCGTCCTTACCAAGCCGGGATTATGTCCACAACATCACTAAACTTCATTTAATAACTATATGCCTGTTAAGTAGAAGATTTTAAGTTTTAATTGCATTATATTGTCGTTTTATTCGTGAACACGTACACATATGTGAAACGTCCAAAGCTGGTGTCCAAAGTGGTAAAAATATTAGTGTGCGATGTTGTCAATGTGCAAAGTGTCTAAACTGTCACTTTTATACAACTACAAATATCTACGATTTTACTTAAAAAATATTTGTCTCGTAAAGGTTTTATATAATGCTTCCATTTCAGTCTTTCTTCTGACTAATAAATAATTTAATTTATCAAAATATTTTCAACCATATTTTTTCGGCGTTCGACTATTTCAACATGGGTGACCATTTTGGGAACGCGATACTTGGGTTGACCCAACTGATACTTGGGTCAAGTCGATTATGGTTCGGAGCACATCCACTGTGGGAGAGCTGTTTCCTTCAAAAAGTTTAATCGTGTAGCATTATGTTTAAATAAACAATTCCAAGTTCATTCTTTGATTGATAAACATGAGAAATACAAGTGTTAATTGTAAATGACTAGATATAAACAAAAATAAGGAAGGAAAGATGATATGTGGAACCAGACAAAAACATTGGAACCCTTAGGTGATGAGAGGGTAAACAACCGCCACCATTTTAGCAGCACCCGCCGGTGATGTCCAGCACGAGCATTAAGGGAAAACCTTGACACAAACTGCACCTATCATAAAGAAGAAGTACCACCATTGACTGCCAAGTGCTCACATCAAGTCTAACTCTAAGAAACAACACTCAAGCCTTGACGCTTCTCCCAACATCCGGGGGAGAAAACCTTCACACAAACTGCACCTGTCATAAAGAAGATGAAGACTCACCAGTGTCCACAGTGTCCGAAGGTATTCACCAGTCCTTCACATGTGAAGACTCACATGTTAGTGCATTCAGGTGACAAACTTCATGAGTGTCCCCCCCTCCCTGCTCAGCTCGTTGTCGCCGTGTGGGGGCT
Organism: Procambarus clarkii; assembly: GCF_040958095.1. NCBI lineage: Eukaryota > Metazoa > Arthropoda > Malacostraca > Decapoda > Cambaridae > Procambarus > Procambarus clarkii. The sequence continues at coordinate 31,042,633 of NC_091204.1, read as the reverse complement.
TCGTGGGCGGCTGCCGGAGTGTGATGCTCCTTCGGACAGTCCTCTGTCCTTTTCTAGCCTTGTGCTCCTGCTGCCGTCCTCTCCAATTCTGCTGGGCACCTTTTCCTTTTCCTTCTGTTTCGTTTTTCTCCCCCCTCTTCTCCTATCTGCTTGCCGTTTCCTGCCGACCTTTTGCTCGTTCTGGTTCTTCCATGGACTTCTTCTATTTTGACGCCCGGGTGCTTGAGGAGGCATACTCATGCACCCGTAGAACTGCAGTACCCGACGTCGAGAGCGAGGGGAACCTTTTATTGTCAATCCCCACTTCGTCACTGAACCCGATCTCGACGGACTGTCGGTTTCTTAAGGTGGCGTTTGTGGGGCGTATACTCACGACGCACCCCTAGGAGGCCCCGACAAGATGATAGCTTCTTGTTGGGTGTCCTGCCTCTAATTGTGGCTCCATGGTGGGTGTGGGGGCACATTCGTGAGTGAATTTTTCTTTTCGTCACGATGAAAACCCCTGTTTCGGCTGCTTCTAGCTTCCCTTCTCAGGCTCGTGGGGTGGGCGACCAAGCCCCCGAGTCAGTCCGTATTGGAAGACCGGGCTCTGTAGCCTCCGCTGCATTGGGCCCCGACCTTGCTCCTCCTTTGGCCTCTCTGACTCCTTCCCCTGGCTCCCTTCCCTCCTCTGTGGTTGGGTCGAGCCCCAAGCCCCCAGTGGTGACTACCTCGTCCCCTGGCGCGGCTCCTTCTCTAGTTGTAACTACTGCGCCTTTTAACCCCTCTCTGGGGGTTCTCACCGCCGTCCTCGTCACGGCCGCCCTCGCTCGATTCCTTCCAGTTCTGCTACCTATCAAGCCTTGTTTGGTCCCGCTTCGTGGGCCAAATATTTTGATCTCCTCCCTCTTGATTCTGCGCCTCCTGACGATTTCTCCCTTCATCGACATCTCATTGATTCCGTGGATGCCTCCATTACTTTCAACCCCACTCGTCTCGGTACACGTGTCGTTGCTGCTCCTTCTCAGGATGCTGCTTCCCGCTTGGCTGCCTTGTCCTGCCTTGGCGAGACCCCCGTTCGGGTCTCGAAAAACGCTCAGTTGAATGCCAGTGTTGGCACTATTTTGCTCCCGCCCCATGTTGCAACCGGTGTTCGGGACCTGCGCGACTGCCACGACGATATTCGACATATCCTCGCTGCCTAGGGCCATTCTATTCTCCAGGTGGACACGTTTACTCGTCCCCCTCGTGGTAGTCGCCGTCAACCCCTCCGGGTTGTGAAGATTACCTTTGATGGTAGGACCCTTCCACCCTCTGTCATTCTTGCTGGTGCCAGGTGCTCTGTCCAGGAGTACATTCCTTCTCCTCGGCTCTGCAACAAGTGCTGGAGGTTTGGGCATGGTGCCCTCCGCTGCTCCGGGACTGTCTCTCTCTGTCCTTTGTGTGGTGGCGAAGGTCACTCTAAGTCGGAGTGCACTTCTCCCCAGGCTCGTTGCCTCAACTGCGGTGAGGCCCATCCTACCTTCTCCCGTGCGTGTGTCCATTACAAGCTTGAGGCAGCCGTCCTCAACCTGAAGCACCGGGAGCGTTTATCTTTTCCTGAGGCGAGGCGCCAGGTTCGCCGGCTCCCGCCTTATGCTAATATCTCTTATGCTCGCGTGTTGCGCTCTTCCTCTCCTCGTCCTTCCCGCCTTCCTCAGACTCACAACCGTTTCCGGGCCTTGGACCCTGATGCGCCCACTGCCCCCTCCTCTGTTCCTTCGGGTTCTCTCCCGAAGGATCCTCCTCCTGGTCCTCTGTCTGGGGTTCCCCTTCCTTCTACCCGGTCTGTCGTGTCTTCTGTGTCTTCTTCCTCGTCCCCCTCCGGTCCTCCTTCCCATCCTCTTCCTCCATCTATCAGCTCTCCCCACCGCCTGTCGGTGCGGGCAGATGTCCATCGCTCTCCTACCGGCCGTCGTGTGTGCTCTCGTTCGGCTTCTCCGGTTGAGACACTGGAATCCGTTGCCCGGTTCGTAGTTGCTGGGACACCGGTCTCTTTAACTCAGAAGCGTAAGCCTGGCTCCTCTCCTTCCTCTTCCCCGGCGGGTAAAAAGGCTTCGCTTTCTTCCTCAGCTCCTCCTTCTGGCTCTGTTGCTCCTTCCCCTCCCGTTTCAGTGCTTGCGCCCCCTGTTCCTGCTATGGAGGTTTCTTTGGACCCTGCTTCCCTTTCGGTTGCTGCTCTTGCTGGGGTGCGCTCCCCTCTTTCTACTCCCCCTCCTCCTGCTGCTGTCCTTGACGGATCCTCTCCGTTGTCTCCTCCTCTTCTCCTCCTCCTCCTCCTCCTCCGGACCCTGCCCGCCCGCCTCTGATCTGTTCTCCCGTTTCCTTCCCTCCGTCTTTGCTCAGTTTACCCATGCCCCCTAACCCTGACTTTGCTGACCCTGATCCCGACCCTGATATTCTTTAACGTGCTCTGTTGCTCTTTCGCCTTTGTTTCTTCCTTGTTCTCTGTTTTTGTCCTTTCTCTTCTCGTCGTTGTCCATTCTTCAATGGAACGTTCGAGGTTATTACGCCAATTTCCTCGAACTCCAACTTCTGGTTTCGCGGTTTTCGCCCCTTTGTGTCTGTCTCCAGGAGCCAATGCTTGGTGCTCGTCCTGGTCGTTTTCGTCGCTATTCCTTTCTCTCCCCCCCCCAGCCATTGCTGGGGCTTCTAATTCTTCTGCTCTCTTGATTCGGGCTGATGTTCCCTTTGTTCCTTTACTTTTTCCTTCGCCTCTCCATTGTTCTGCTGCTCGTATCTTTGTGGGGAAATGGTACACAGTTTGTTCCATTTATCTCCCCCCGAGTGTCCCGCTCTCTCTTCCTGATTTGAAACACCTCCTAGACTCCTTGCCGGAGCCTGTGCTCCTGCTGGGTGACTTCAATTGTCGTCATTCTCTTTGGGGTGACGTTCTGACGAATACCCGGGGTCGCCTCCTTGAGCCGTTTCTCCTCTCTTCTTCCCTGTCTCTTCTGAATTCTGGTGAGCCCACTCATTTGGACTCTCGAACTCGCACCCTTTCTTGTCTTGATCTTTCTCTCTGCTCTTCTTCTCTTTACTTAGATTTCACGTGGCAGGTTCTTGATGACCTCCATGGAAGTGATCATTTCCCCATCCTTGTTTCCTTTTTCTCTTTTCGCCCTTCCCTCTCTTTCCCTAGGTGGCAGTTTGCTAAGGCGGACTGGACCCTATTTTCCCTCAGTGCTACTCTCTCTGACCTCTCCCTTCTGCCCCTCTCTCGCGCTCTCCTCCTTTTTCATGACACTGTCTTCGACGCTGCCCTCCGCTCTATTCCTCGCTCTTCCTCTCGGGGTCCACGGAAGTGCGTTCCCTGGTGGAATGCGGACTGTGCTCGGGCTGTCCGCTGTAAGCGTGCAGCCTGGAAGAAGCACCGCCGTAGGCAGACGACCGATTCTTTTCTTTTCTTTCGGAAAGCAAGTGCGGTGGCCCGTAGGGCCATCCGTACGGCTAAACGTGAATGTTGGGCATCTTATGTCTCGACAATTACGTCCGAAACCCCTCTGGCCCAGATCTGGAAGCGTATCCGCAAGATAGCGGGTAAGTTCGTTCCCGATGTTTCACCGGTCCTTCACCTCCATGATACTCTTGTGGCGGACCCGTTGCAGGTCGCTTCCGAACTGGGTTCCCACTTTTCTTCTGTTAGCTCTGGTCTTCATCTTCCCCAATCTTTCCTTCTTCGTAAACCTGTCCTTGAGTCTCGTCCTTTAGATTTCTGCACTCATCTTCAGCTTCCCTATAATGATCCCTTCTCTCTCTCTGAACTTCGTTCTGCCCTGGCCCTCTGCGGTTCTACGGCGGCGGGCTCCGATGGTATTCATTATGAGATGCTTCGCCATCTCCCTCCGAGCACGTCTCAGTATTTACTGAGTCTGTATAATCGGATCTGGGAGTCGTCGTCAGTCCCTGAGGACTGGCTCGATGCCGTTGTCCTCCCTGTTCGCAAACCGGGGTCTCTGGGTACTTCCCCTAAGGACTTTCGCCCTATTGCTCTCACAAGTTGTGTCTGCAAACTCTTTGAACGTATGGTTAACGTTCGTCTGATGTGGTTCCTGGAACACCATCACCTCCTCTCCCCTTCTCAATTTGGTTTCCGCAAGTGCCGCAGCACGACAGATGTCCTGGTGAACTTGGAGGTCTATATTCGTACTGCTTTTGCTGCGAAGACCTCCGTTGTTGCCGTCCTTTTTGACCTAGAAAAGGCTTACGACACCACTTGGCGTTATCATATCCTATCTCAACTTCATTCTTTTGGCCTTCGTGGTCATCTCCCTCTCTTTCTCCACAGCTTCCTCTCTCGTCGTTCCTTTCGGGTGCGCTTTGGTACCGCTCTGTCTCCCTCTTTTCAGCAATACGAAGGTGTGCCCCAGGGTAGTGTTCTGAGCACTACTCTTTTTCTGGTTGCCCTCAATGGTCTTCTTTCCTCTCTTCCTTCTGGTGTCTTCTCCGCTCTCTATGTCGATGATCTTACCCTTTGTTGTCAGGGTGATGATTCGCCTCTCCTTCAACGCCGGCTTCAACTTGCAATTGATGCCGTGTCGTCTTGGGCCACAGGTCATGGCTTCAAGTTCTCTACTTCTAAGACTTGTGCCATGACTTTTACGCGGAAACGGGTTGTTCTTCGTCCCTCTTTGTCACTTTATGGTCATCCCCTTGAATACAAAGATTCCGCGAAGCTTTTGGGGTTATTCCTTGACACTCGTTTGTCTTGGTCTCCCCATATCTCTTACCTCCGTGTTGAGTGCTCTAAGGCCCTTACCCTCCTTCGGGTCTTGTCCCATACTTCTTGGGGGGCAGATAGGCGCACTCTCCTTGCTTTACATTCCTCTCTCGTCCTGTCTAAGCTCGATTATGGTTGCCCTGCTTACTCGTCTGCTTCTCCTTCTACTCTTCGCCGTCTTGATGCTTTGCACCATACTGGGTTGCGCCTCAGTTCTGGTGCCTTTCGTTCGACTCCCGTCCTTAGCTTGTATGTTGACACTGGCTTCCTGTCTCTCCAGGACCGCCGTGATCGCTACTGTCTTCGCTATCTTGCGCGGTCCTTGCAACATCCTTCCTCTCGCCTCTGTCGTGCTTTAACTTTTACCCCTCCTGCGGTTCCTGTTCCTCTTCACCACCTCCCTCTTTCTGTCCGGTTATCTCGCCTACAGGATTCTCTTTCCGTTCGTATTTCTGGTGTTTCTCCTCGTGTTGTTCCTTCTTTGCCCCCGTGGAGGGTCCCTCTTCCGCGGTTTTGTACATCCTTGACTCGTATCACTAAAGCTTTTACCCCTCCTACGGTTCTAAGACGCCTTTTCCTTGAGCACTTTTCTTCTCACTCCCGCTCCGTTTCTGTCTTCACCGATGGGTCTAAGTCAGCGGACGGTGTTGGCTACTCTGTTGTTTTTCCTGATCGCACTTATATGTGCCGCTTGCCTCCGGAGACTAGCATCTTTACAGCGGAACTTTATGCTATTCTCTATGCTCTTCATCTCCTGCTTTCTCGTTGTCAGTCTTCCTTTGTGGTTGTTGTTGACTCTCGTAGTGCCCTCATGGCTCTCGGGTGCTTTAATCCAGTTCATCCAGTAGTTGTCGAGATCCAGCATTGGCTGTTTCTCGTTCACAGTAAATTTAAGTCGGTTGAGTTTTGTTGGGTTCCCAGCCATATTGGCGTGTCTTTAAATGAGCGTGCGGATGCTGCCGCTAAGGAAGCTGTCCGCTCTTGTCCCATCTCTCGTAAAGGCATTCCGTATTCCGACTTTTACCCGGTTATCCATTCCTCAGTCCTTACCCGTTGGCAGGCTTCTTGGTTGTCTGTTACTGGTAACAAGCTACGTACTCTTAAATGTTGTGTTTCCTCGTGGCCGTCCTCCTTCCACCGTAACCGGCGGTGGGAAACAGCTCTGGCGAGGTTGCGTATTGGCCATACTCGCTTAACCCATGGTCACTTGATGGAGCGCCGCCCTGCTCCTTATTGTCCTAGTTGCGTTGTCCCTCTTACGGTCGTGCATGTCCTTCTTGAATGTCCTGACTTCCAGGACGAGCGTGTGTCTTGCTTTCCGACCGCCCCTCGCGGTCACCTGTCCCTCGATAGAATTCTTGGTGACTCGGATACTTTTGATATCGTTCGCCTTATGCGTTTTTGTTCTCGTATTGGCATCCTCGGTGATATTTAGCGCCCTCTGATTATTTTGCGTATTTGATGGTGCTACATAGCCTTCCCGGTTTGGTGCCTTCTTTTGATAATTACTTACTTACTTCATGAGTGTCCAGAGTGTGGGAAGAGATTCAGTCTGCGTGGAAATATGAAGACTCACATGTTAGTGCATTCAGGTGACAAACCTCATGAATGTCCAGAGTGTGGGAAGAGATTCAGTCATCGTGGAAGTATGAAGACTCACAGGATGGTGCATGCGGATGAGAGACCTTTTCAATGTGCCGAGTGTGGCAAAAAATTTAGAGAACGTAGAACTATAATACAGCACATGTTAGTGCATTCAGGTGACAAACCTCATGAATGTCCAGAGTGTGGGAAGAGATTCAGTCATCGTGGAAGTATGAAGACTCACAGGATGGTGCATGCGGATGAGAGACCTTTTCAATGTGCCGAGTGTGGCAAAAAATTTAGAGAACGTAGAACTATAATACAGCACATGTTAGTGCATTCAGGTGACAACCCTCATGAGTGTCCAGTGTGTGGGAAGAGATTCAGTCGTCTTGGAGATATGAAGACTCACATGTTAGTGCATTCAGGTGATAAGCCTCATGAGTGTCCAGAGTGTGGAAAGAGATTCAGTCAGCTTGCAAGTATGAAGCGTCACATGAAAGTGCATGTGGATGAGAAACCTTTTCAATGTGCCGAGTGTGGCAAAAAATTTAGAGAACGTAGAACTATAATACAGCACATGTTAGTGCATTCAGGTGACAAACCTCATGAATGTCCAGAGTGTGGGAAGAGATTCAGTTATCGTGGAAATATGACGACTCACATGTTAGTGCATTCAGGTGATAAACCTCATGAGTGTCCAGAGTGTGGGAAGAGATTCCGTCAGCTAGGACATATGAAGAGGCACAAGATACATGCAGATAATAGGCTAAACACTTTGAGTGTGGAAGATAATTAAGAAAATATTGAAGGATAATAAGGCACATAATGGTATATTAACTTACCTTTAATCACAATGTCAGTTGGATGTTCTTCAGAGGTAATTATATTTCGTTTGTGAAAAAACACTTCACCATGAAAGGTAAAAATCTGAAGATATTTTACTATATTGTTCTTTTATGAAAGTTAGATGACCAAGCAAGAACTACAGAAGCTGTCACTGTAGGAAAACTCGAAATTGCTTATAAGTATATAAATATCTATTTAGTTTAGCAAAGATAAAACAAAGCTTTAAATGTTTTTCTTCATATTTATGTAAATAATAATGTGCTATTTTTTGCTCTCTGTGGAAATTGATATAAAATTCAATATACTCTGTTGCTAAATTATGGACCTTTTTGTTGTAAAATTATTTAGCATTGGAGTTGGTGAAGAAGACAGTCTGAGATGTACTTAAGATGAGATCATTTGATTGATAGGGAAATGTAGGTTAATCAAGGAATTTTCTCATCAGATTCAAATGCAAACTGATGTCCGTTCTTTATTTTTTGTTTAGGGCTATTTATGAGTTCTACTCCTGATTATAAATATTTCACCAAAAAGTTTATTGACGGCAGACTGGTATTTATAACTGTCAGTGAAGTGACTATGAAATTTAAATTTATATTACTCTAGAAATTTATATCACACTAAATTTACCAGAAATTTATATTACTCTAGCCTAACTTTATCAGATATGCTGTAATTGTCTAGGAATATTAATTTACCTGATTTACCCGAGGGCCACAAACCCTAGTGGCCTTGATGAGAATAGGAAGTCAGCGGCTTGTTAAATTTCCCCCCCCCCCCTTCCCGGTTCCCCCATTTACTTTGATGATCCTTTCCAGGTATATTTTGAAATTCAGCACAGTTTTGGCAGTTATGTTTTTGGCGGTTGGGCAGTTCCATGGATCAATAACCCTGTGGGGTGAAAAAAGCCTGATTCGAAGTTATATTAGCCTGATTACCAATTATATGTACTTCGCCAGCTTCAGCGTCAAGGGTGCCGAGTCTGTCCTGTCTCTGGGTGCAGTCTATAGAATTCCCAACACTGATGTGTCTGAATTCAACTCAAACCTTAGAAATCTAATACTTGATAACAGACTGAACAAAAACCACCTAATTATCGCAGGGGACTTTAATATTGACCTCTGCGAGCCAGAACACCCTACTGCTGTTAGCTTCCTCAACTGTATGAATTCCTGCTTCCTCATACCCTTAATCACTAGACCTACTAGAATCACTGATAGCACTGCCACGACTCTAGATCACATCTGGACCAACATAACCTCTCCGCTTACTTCAGGTATAATCACCGATAGCACTACAGACCACTACCCCACATTTCTCTTAACTAACATTAGCACACCACCTCTAGAAACAAGGGAGTTAAGCTTTAGGCTGCACAATGAAACTGCTATAAACAATTTTATAACTGCTGCTGATAATGTCAACTGGGAGTCCGAGTTAGGTAACATAGGGGACATCAACCTAGCAGTGCAATCTTTTCTACAAACAACTCTTAGCCTTTATAACACCCACTGTCCTAGGCTTACAAAACAAGTCACAAGCAAAAGGCTTAACAATCCTTGGCTTACAAAGGGAATACTGAAATCCATTAACAAAAAACACGACCTTGAGAAGAAGTATAGGTTAGGAATTGTCTCCAAAGAATTCTCAAAGAATTACTCATTATTGCTATCTAAGATAATTAGACGAGCCAAAACTAAATACTACGAAGATAAATTTACTCAAATAAAGAGCAACATTAAACAAACTTGGAGCACAATTTCACAAATATTGGGATCAAAGAAATCTTTAAATAACAAACCGACTCTCCTGTCTAATAACGATGGTCAGCTTTCAGCCTCTGATTCTGCTATTGGGTTCAATAGGTTCTTCTCTTCCATTGGTTCATCCCTTGCAAATGATATTCCATCTTCCAGTACTGACATTAAGGACTATCTTACAGGTAACTATCCACAGTCTCTGTACCTAAAGCCTATTAACTCCACTGACGTCAATGAGATAATCCTTTCCCTTAAAACCAAGTCTGGTGCCCTTGAGGAGATACCAACTTTAATTTACAAAAAAGCCTCCAGATCTTTAGCCCCTGCTATTGCTTTGCTCTTCAACAAGTCACTTGAACTCCAAACCTTTCCAGATATTCTAAAAAAAGCGAGAGTAACGCCTGTCCACAAATGTGGTGACCCCACAGATGTTAACAACTACAGACCTATATCAATCCTGCCAAACTTGTCAAAAATTTTTGAAAAACTTATATATAAGCAGCTTTACTCATATCTAGCCAAACTCAATATACTTAGCCCTTGCCAATATGGCTTCAGACCCAAAAAAAGCACTAACGATGCACTTATTAGTATGCTTAACTCGATTCATACAGCTCTTGATAAAAAGGAGTTCCCTGTTGGGTTATTTGTGGACCTGCGTAAAGCTTTTGATACTGTCAACCACCATAACCTTCTTCTTAAATTACATCATTATGGAGTCAGAGGACACTCCCTACAATACCTCGAGTCCTACCTTACTGACAGGCTCCAATATGTTTCTGTGAATAATACAATTTCTCCCACCCTACCCATCAACATTGGTGTTCCTCAGGGCAGCATACTTGGCCCTCTCCTCTTTCTCATCTACATTAATGACCTTCCAAATGCCTCCCAACACCTCAAACCAATTCTATTTGCTGACGACACAACCTTCATTTACTCCAGTCCTGACCCTCTTGCTCTAAATGCCACAGTAAATACTGAGCTAAATAAAGTCCATCTTTGGCTAACTGCCAACAAACTCACCCTTAACATTGACAAAACTTTCTATATTCTGTTTGGCAATAAATCCTCTAGTCATATAAATCTCAAAATAAACAATACCCAAATTTGTAACAAATTAGATGACAAATTCCTTGGCATTCTCATTGACCACAAGCTGAATTTCCAGGGACACATTCTAAATATATCAAAAAAAGTTTCAAAAACTGTGGGCATTCTTTCTAAGATCAGATATTATGTACCACGCCCTGCCCTGGTGACTCTCTATTACTCCCTTATCTATCCTTATCTCAACTATGGTATTTGTGCTTGGGGTTCTACTACCCAAAATCACTTACGTCCTCTAATTACCCAACACAAAGCTGCTATTAGAACAATATCCAACTCTGGCCCCAAACATCACTCGGTACCCCTACTCAAATCTCTGAATATGTTAGATATTAAGTCACTGCACATTCTCTCATGTGTATTATACATATATAAAACGCTAAACTATAATGCCAATCCTGATCCTAAAAGCTTCATAGAAGGTTGTAACAGAACCCATGAGCACCACACCAGAAATAAATACAGTTTTGATATTCCTAGAGTACGTCTTAATCAAACTAGAAATGCTCTGCAAATCAAGGGGCCCAGAATGTGGAATGACCTTCCCAACCATGTTAAAGACTGTACCTCTCTCAACCAGTTTAAGATAAAAACTAAACACTACCTAATAAATTCCCTGTAATCTACCTCACTCCTCTATTGTCAACCCATGTCTGTTATTTTCTTTTTTTTTTTTTTTTTTTTTTTTTAATCAACACTGTTTGTCAACCTATTGTATTTGTGCTGCTTTTTCAGTCATGTTCCCCCTTTTTTTATCTTTATTTGTATTTGTTCTCAACACTTTTTATTCTTTATGCTCAATTAGTATTAAGTTCTAGATATTTATGTTTTTCTTGCCCGAAACGCATTGCGTAATAGTGGCTTTAGGCATTGTATGTACTAGCTCTATCTATATATCAATCCATTAATGTAACATCACTTGTATGTATATACCTTACCTGAATAAACATCTGAATCTGAATCTGAATCTGAATCTGAATATATTAGCCTGACTGGCATAATCCTCAATGACAATTATATTATCCAAACTGGCAATTATATTAGGATGATTGTGAATTACATAAGCTTGATTGGCAATTATATTAGGATGACTGTCAATTTATATCAAAGGGATATTTATTTATGTTGTGGTGCTCGTGGGTTCCATTACATCTGTCAATGAAGAAGTTTCAGATTAGGATTAGCATTTAGGAACAAGGTTCTGTACATGTAAATATCACAAGAGAATGTGCAAACCGTCTGTATATTTAACATGTTCAAGGATTTAAAGAGAGATTCTGTGTGTTGTTTCAAGACAATTTTATAGTTCTCATAGCAGATTTTTGTTGGTTGATGATGGGCTTGAGGTAATTTGCAGTGCATGAATGAACCCCATGCATAGATACCATATGTTGAGATACCTACCCTAATTTACAAAAAAAGCATCTAGATCTTTAGCTCCAGCCATTGCATTGCTCTAAAACAGGGGTCTCCAAACTATGGCCCGCGGGCCACATCCGGCCCGCCACATAATTTCATCCGGCCCTCTAAACAAATCCCTGTGTGGTGGCCTTGAAAAAATAATTATCGTACGAATGGCATCGCAGAATTATTCAAAGCTGGGGCTGCTGACTGGTGGCGCTCAACCCGAGTCAGTTTTCCTCTCTCTCGATAGTGTGACGCACAGATACTAATACTGGTAGGTATGTGTTGTGCATTACAACCAATCAGTTGTGTATAACTGTATATTGTGGGGATGGAGGGCGAGTGGGGCTTCGCTGCTTCCGTTTCAGGGAGCACAAACACTGTACAATATTCTTTTCTCTGTACTTTGACAATGCCTTTATCTTAGTTATACAAAATAGCAATAATACTATTGTAGCCAAAAATATTGCATGTTTAAAATAGTTAAAATGGTAACCATTAAGTTTATCAACGAAAGCTGTTGCCATAATATTTACCACTTTATAATAGTATCATTCGTCACACTAATTTGGTTGCATAAAACTAAAGGCAGGAATCTATTTAGTTTACCCTGATTTTTTCCAAAAAGATATGTTTTAATTTTTCCATGTTTATACTTTAATATTTGAGGAAATTAAATTACTGGCACTGATTTGTTTTTTGTTTTTTTTCATTTTTTATTCCTCCGGCCCGCATAAATATGGGAAATATATAATGTGGCCCTTACATTGAAAAGTTTGGAGACCCCTGCTCTAAAACAAATCACTTGAATTCCAAATCTTTCCTGATATTCTAAAAAAACAGACATACTAAACTTAGTCCATAAAAGTGGCAATCTCACTGAAGTCAACAATTTTAGACGTATATCAATTCTGCCAGTGATGTCTGAAATATTTTAAAGACTTAATCTACAAACAGCCTTACTCCTATTTAGCAAAACAAAATATACTTAGTTCATGCCATAATTGCTACAGGCCCCAAAAAAGACCAATCATGCACTGATTAGTATGATTAACTTGACATATGCAGCTCTTGGAAAAAATGGGTACCCTGTTCATTTATTTGTTGAACTACATAAGACTTTTTGACACTGTTAACACATTAACCTTCTTAAATTACAACATTATGGAGTAAGAGGTCACTCACTCCAATACCTACAATCTTGCCTCATTGACAGGCTCCGCTATGTCTCTTTGAATGATTGCAATTCTCCCACTCTAGCCATTAACACCGGAGTTCCACCGGGCAGTATTCTTCGCCCTCTCGTCTTTCTCATCTCCCTCTCCCTTTCCATCCCATTGCCATTGTGATGGGGCTTGGTTGGCAGATGCTACCTTACTTTGAGGTTACCTTGAATTGTTTTCGGGACTTAGCGACTCCACGGTCCGGTCGTCGACCAGGCCTCCTCGTTGCTGGACTGGTCAACCAGGCTGTTGGATGCGGCTGCTCGCAGACTGAAGTATGAGTCACAGCCTGGTTGATCAGGTATTCTTTGGAGGTGCTTATCCAGTTTTCTCTTGAGCACTGTGAGGGGCCGGCCAGTTATGCCCCTCATGTGTAGTGGAAGCGTGTTGAACAGTCTCGGGCCTCTGATGTTGATAGAGTACCTGTTACCTAATACCTGGTACCTTATTAACTCCATGTAACCTTCCCTACCCCTAAATGTCAACCCATGTCTTATTTTTTTAAACAATGCTGTTTGTTGACCAACTTATATATTGGCTATTTTCTACCATGTTCCCCCTTTTTTTTATCTTTTATTTTTTCTTTCAACACAATTTTTACTTTAAGCTCAATTACTATTAAGTTTTAGTCTAAGTGTTTTTTCCTAACCACCTTGCCCGAAACTCTCTGAGTACTAGTGGCTTTAGGTATTGTATGTACTAGCTCTGTCTATAAATCCAACATTATGTTTGTAACTAATCTTCTATGTATGTACTTTTACCTGAATAAAAAATTGATTTTATTTGATTTGTTGCATCTCTGCTTTTCATTGGGGGAATTCTCTACATCCTGCCATGCCTTCTGGTCTCATGTGATGTTATTTCTGTGTGCAGGTTTGGAACCAGCCCCTCTACTATTTTCCATGTGTAAATTATAATGTATCTCTCCCGCCTGCGCTCAAGAGAATACAGATTTAGGCTCTTTAGTCGGTCCCAATAGTTTAGATGTTTTCCTGAGTGAATTCTAGCAGTAAAGGATCTCTGCATACTCTCCATGTCAACAATTTCTCCTGCTTTGAAAGGGGCTGTCATTGTGCTGCAGTATTCCACTCTTAGAGAGCACTAGCGTCTTGAAAATTATCATCATCGGTATAGAAACTCTAGTTTGAAAAGTTCATGTTATTCAACCTGTCATTTTTCTTGCAGTTGTGACGGCTACATTATTGTGTACTTTAAAGGTAAGGTCTTCCAACATAAGTACACCCAAATCCCTTACATTGCTTTAGTTCTATGTTATGATTTGGCTGCATTTTGTGTGGTTTCTGCTTTTATAATTTCATTTTTTCCATAGCGCAAGAGCTGGAACATACCTTCATTAAATTCTATATTATTTTCTGTAGTCCATTGAAAGACCTGATTTACGTGTGATTGGAGGTTTGCTGTATTTTCTATGTTGTTTACTCGTAAAAATTTGTGTGTCATGTGCAAAGGATGATACAGTGCTATAGATTGTGTCCTTGTTTATGTCTGATATGAGGATGAGAAAAGTACTGAAGCAAGCACAGTACCCTGGGAGACTGAGCTCTTCACAGTTGATGGTCCGGATTAAATTTTGTTGACTATTAGAATTGGGTTCTGTTAGTCAGGACATTGTAGATCCATCTGCCTGTTTTTCCGGTAATTCCTTTTCCACCTATTTTGTGTGCAATAACACTTTGGCCACATTTGTCGAAGGCTTTTGCGAAATCTTTGTAAATTATATCAGCGGTTTGCTTGTCTTCCATACCATCTCAGGGCATTTCATAGTTGTCCAGCAGTTGTGATAGGCAAGGGCATCCAGTTTTGAAACCATGTTGTCCAGGGTTATGGAGATGCTGTGATTCCATGTGTTTTGTGATCTTATTTCTTAGCACTCTCAGAGATTTTTTAAGTTGAGTGATATTAGTGCTATCGGTTTGTAATTTTTTTCTTGTGCTTTATTTCCACCTTTATGGAGTGGTGCTATGTTTGCTGATTTTAGTATGTCAGGGATAACACCAGTATCTAGGCTTTGCCTCCAAAGAGTGTGAAGGGCCTGCAACAGTGTTTTTTTACAGTTCATGATGAATATGGAGTTTCAAGAATCAGGGCCTGTTGCTGAGTTCATAGGCATACTTTCTATGGCTTCTTCAAAATCCAGTGAGGGATAGGGTGACATAAGATAAATGATTTGATGTTAGCATCACATCCATGAAAAATTAATTTGGGTTTGGGTTGTCAATCTTTAGTGTGTGTAGTGGTTTGCTGCAAACAGTCGTATTGATTAATCATTATTTCGCTCATTACTTTGTCATCTGTGAAAGCTCTATCTCTGTCGCAAGGGCCTGATATTAGATGTCGTTTTTGATAAATAAATAAATAAATAAATATAAATAAATATGTTTATTCAGGTAAGGTACATACATACAAGTGATGTTACATTAATGGATTGATATATAGATAGAGCTAGTACATACAATGCCTAAAGCCACTATTACGCAATGCGTTTCGTGCAAGAAAAACATTAATATCTAGAACTTAATACTAATTGAGCATAAAGAATAAAAAGTGTTGAGAACAAATACAAATAAAGATAAAAAAAAAGGGGGAACATGACTGAAAAAGCAGCACAAATACAATAGGTTGACAGTGTTGATTAAAAAAAAATAACAGACATGGGTTGACAATAGAGGAGTGAGGTAGGTTACAGGGAATTTATTAGGTAGTGTTTAGTTTTTATCGTAAACTGGTTGAGAGAGGTACAGTCTTTAACAAGACAAGACACATGAGGACACTGGGTGACACGAAGCTGTGACTAGTATTTTTGTCTATATCCGAGATTAGAATGAGAAATAGCAGCTGTGCAAGGACTGTGCCCTAGGGGTAGAGAACTTTTCACTGCACTTGGGCTTGATCTTATATGATCGACTGTCACATTCTGCATTCTGTTTGACAGTTGAAAATCCAATGCCCCACTTTTCCCGTTATTCCCATTGATTTCATTTTATTGGCTATCACTCCCATTTTATGCGCTATCACTCCATGGTCACATTTGTAGAATGCCTTTGCAAAGTCTGTGTATACAACATCTGCATTTTGCTTTTCTTCTAAGCCTAATGTTATTTTGTCATAGTGGTTGAATAACTGTGACAAACAGGATCTTCTCACTTTAAATCCATGTTGTCCTGGGTTGTGTAGGTCATTATTTTCCATCAAACTAAAAGTTTGATTCCTAATTACTCTCTCAAAACCTTTTTTTATGTGTGATGTTAGTGCAACTGGTCTATAATGTTTTGCCAAAGCTTTACTACCTTCCATGTGCAGAGGAGCTATATATGCTTATTTAAGTGCTGCTGGTATCCCCCCCCCTGTATCAAGGCTCTTTTTCTATATTATATTGAGCTCTCATGCTACTGGTACTTAATATTTTTTTAGGAATATTGAATTCCATGAGTTTGGACCAGGGACTGAGTGCACGGGTATGTTGTCAATTTCTCTTTCAAAGTCTTACAAGTTCATGTTAATACCTGTTATATTATCTGCAGCTTGGATGTCATTCATAAAGAAGCTGTCTGGATCTTCAACTTTCATGTTGTTTATTCGGGTGCTAAACAGTCTCATACTGGCTTTTTATCTTATAGATAGAGCTAGTACATACAATGCCTAAAGCCACTATTACGCAAAGCGTTTCGGGCAGGAAAAACACTAAGACTAAAACTTAATACTAATTGAGATTAAAGTATAAATTGTGTTGAGAAAAAATAAGAATCCGAGGCCATGCACTGGACTATATCCAATCCTATCTTAGTGAAAGACACCAATATGTAGCCATCAATAATATAATCTCTCCCACTCTACCAATAACTGTTGGAGTGCCACAGGGCAGCATCTTGGGGCCTCTTCTATTTCTTATATACATTAATGATCTGCCTAATGTCTCTAACATTCTGAAACCTATTTTGTTTGCTGATGATACTACCCTCATCTACTCCAACCCCAACCCACATACACTAAATGATGTTAATAATGAACTAAAAAAAGTCCACTTATGGATGTCAACCAACAAACTAACACTTAACATAGAAAAGACCTACTACATCCTATTTGGAAGCAAATCTACAAATGCAATTCAGCTTCAGATAGACAATGTAAACATTAGCAATAAAAATGATGGAAAGTTTCTTGGCATATTCCTAGACAGGAGATTCAACTTCAGTACCCACATACAACACATAACTAAGAAAGTCTCTAAAACAGTTGGTATACTCTCCAAAATCAGATATTATGTTCCTAACTCTGCTTTCATCTCTCTATATTATGCACTAATCTATCCCTATCTCAACTATGGTATCTGTGCATGGGGTTCAACCACTGCAAACCACCTCAAGTCCATCATCACCCAGCAAAAATCTGCTATCAGAATAATATCAAATTCTGCTTTCAGACAACACACAACCCCCTTGTTTAACTCCCTAAACATGCTAAACATAATCTCACTCCACAAATTCTCTTGTGTCAACTACATTTACAAAACCCTGTTCTTAAATGCAAATCCTTGTCTGAAACTCTTCCTGGACAGATGTAATAGGACCCATTATCACCACACCAGAAATAAATATCTCTTTGATATCCCCAGAGTTAAACTTAATCTGTGTAAACACTCTATGCAAATAAAGGGACCCAGTTTATGGAACTCACTCCCTACTGAAGTGAAAAGCTATCCAACTTTTATATCATTTAAAATCAATACTAAAAAGTACCTAATTTCATCTTCATAGTTTTTCACTTTTTGCCTTAAAATTGCACGGTATCAATTGCTACCCAATCTCCCAACCTTTATGTTCCCAATTTGAACATCTTTACCATTGTGATCATTGCTGTTTTCTTATATGTGCTGCCAATCTGTTGTATGGTGTTCATAAATCTTGTTTATCTGTATCTTTTGCTACCCAGTCTCCCAATCTTTATGTACCCAATCTGAACATCTTTACCATTGTGATCATTGCTGTCTTATATGTGCTGTCAATCTGCTGTATGGTGTCTATTAATCTTGTTTAAATTACTAATCACGCTGTCAATGTAATCAATCAGAGCTTTAATATAACAATGTGCTTTAATATACTTACTTATCTCTCTCATCTCATTTTTCTCTTGTAATGTATCTTTATAATTTATCAATTCTGATTGAAATTACCTACTTAAAATTATCTGCTAGATTAAGGACCTGCCCGAAACGCTGCGCGTACTAGTGGCTTTACAAGAATGTAAATACTGTACTATCCAATGTATTCTCACAAACCCAATGTACCTTGTATATATATAAATAAATAAATAAATAAATAAATAAATAAATAAATAAATAAATAAATAAATTAGAAAAAATGGAAAAAAGGGGGAGGGAAACATGGCAGAAAAAAAAGCAAAAATACAATTTGGTAAAAAAACAGCATTACTTAAAATAGAAGACATGGGTTGACATTTTGGCGGTGAGGTAGGTTACATTGAGTTAATTAGGTAGTACTTAGTTTTTAACTTAAACTGGTTGGGAGAGGTACATTCTTTAACATAATTGGGAAGGTCATTCCACATTCGAGGTCCATTGATAATAATAATAATTTTTATTTAGGTAAGGTACATACATAAAGAGATTTTAAAAAAGTTTGTTGGCTTTATAGATAGAGCTAGTACATACAATGCCTAAAGCCACTATTACGCAAAGCGTTTCGGGCAGGAAAAACATTAATGACTAAAGCTTAAAACTAATGGGTAAAAAGAATAAGATGTGTTGAGTACAAATGAAAATAGAGGTAAAAGAGGGGGGAACATTGTTGAAAAAGCAGCACAAATACAATTACAAATTATTACAGAAAATTACATTCAAACAGCGTTGATTTGAAAAAAAACAAAAAAAACATACATGGGTTGACAACAGAGGGGTAAGGTAGGTTACAGGGAATTTATTAGGTATAGCTTCATTTTTAACTTAAACTGGTTGAGAGAGATACAGTCTTTAACATGGTTGGGAAGGTCATTCCACATTCTGGGCCCCTTGATTTGTAGAGCATTTCTGGTTTGATTAAGTCGTACTCTAGGAATATCAAAACTGTATTTATTTCTGGTGTGATGCTCATGGGTTCTGTTCCAACCTTCTATGAAGCTTTTGAGATCAGGATTGGCATTATAGTTTAGCGTTTTATATATGTATAATACACATGAGAGAATGTGCAGTGACTTAATGTCTAACATATTCAGAGATTTGAGTAGGGGTACCGAGTGATGTCTGGGGCCAGAATTGGATATTGTTCTAATAGCAGCTTTGTGTTGAGTAATTAGAGGACGTAAGTGATTTTGGGTAGTAGAGCCCCAAGCACAAATACCATAGTTGAGATATGGATAGATAAGGGAGTAATAGAGAGTCACCAGGGCAGGGCGTGGTACATAATATCTGATCTTAGAAAGAATGCCCACAGTTTTTGAAACTTTTTTTGATATGTTTAGAATGTGTCCCTGGAAATTCAGCTTGTGGTCAATGAGAATGCCAAGGAATTTGCCATCTAATTTGTTACAAATTTGGGTGTTGTTTATTTTGAGATTTATTTGATTAGAGGATTTATTGCCAAACAGAATATAGAAAGTTTTATCAATGTTAAGGGTGAGTTTGTTGGCAGTTAGCCACAGATGGACTTTATTTAGCTCAGTATTTACTGTGGCATTTAGAGCAAGGGGATCAGGACTGGAGTAAATGAAGGTTGTGTCGTCAGCAAATAGAATTGGTTTGAGGTGTTGGGAGGCATTTGGAAGGTCATTAATGTAGATGAGAAAGAGGAGAGGGCCAAGTATGCTGCCCTGGGGAACACCAATGTTGATGGGTAGGGTGGGAGAAATTGTATTATTCACAGAAACACATTGGAGCCTGTCAGTAAGGTAGGATTTGAGGTATTGTAGGGAGTGTCCTCTGACACCATAATGATGTAATTTAAGAAGGTTTTGGTGGTTGACAGTATCGAAAGCTTTACGCAGGTCCACAAATAACCCAACAGGGAACTCATTTTTATCAAGAGCTGTCTGAATCGAGTTAAGCATACTAATAAGTGCATCGTTAGTGCTTTTTTTGGGCCTGAAGCCATATTGGCAAGGGCTAAGTATATTGAGTTTTGCTAGATATGAGTAAAGCTGCTTATAAATTACTTTTTCAAAAATTTTTGACAAGTTTGGCAGGATTGATATAGGTCTGTAGTTGTTAACAACTGTGAGATCACCACATTTGTGGACAGGCGTTACTCTCGCTTTTTTTTAGAATATCTGGAAAGGTTTGGAGTTCAAGTGACTTGTTGAAGAGCAAAGCAATAGCAGGGGGTAAAGATCTGGAGGCTTTTTTGTAGATTAAAGTTGGTATCTCCTCAAGGTCTCCAGACTTGGTTTTAAGGGAAAGGATTATCTCATTGACGTCAGTGGAATTAATAGGCTTTAGGTACAGAGACTGTGGATAGTTACCTGTAAGATAGTCCTTAATGTCAGTACTGGAAGATGGAATATCATTAGCAAGGGATGAACCAATGGAAGAGAAGAACCTATTGAACTCAATAGCAGAATCAGAGGCTGAAAGCTGACCATCGTTATTAGACAGGAGAGTCGGTTTGTTATTTATAGACTTCTTTGATGCCAATATTTGTGAAATTGTTCTCCAAGTTTGTTTAATGTTGCTCTTTATTTGGGTAAATTTATCTTCGTAGTATTTAGTTTTGGCTCGTCAATTTATCTTAGATAGCAATAATGAGTAATTCTTTGAGAATTCTTTGGAGACAATTCCTAACCTATACTTCTTCTCAAGGTCATGTTTTTTATTAATAGATTTAAGTATTCCCTTTGTAAGCCAAGGATTGTTAAGCCTTTTGCTTGTGACTTGTTTTGTAAGCATAGGACAGTGGGTATTATAAAGGCTAAGAGTTTTTTGAAGAAAAGATTGAACTGCTAGGTTGATGTCCTCTATGTTACCTAACTCGGACTCCCAGTTGACATTATCAGTAGCAGTTATAA
>NC_091204.1:31016992-31021431 GCF_040958095.1 Procambarus clarkii | reverse complement strand
GTAATCTTTTAAAATGTAAATTTTGTATAAAAAAAAATGCAAAAATAAATTGCAAGAATAATATGAAGTTATTATACAATTTTTTTTTAATTATTTAAATATTTGTGAGACATTATTAAGAAATGTATGAAGTACAGATTCTCTAAGACCTGATATGTATCTGCTTATGTTCCACCACATTACATTCAGGGCTGAAGAGAAAACACAGCCAGTAAGGTAATGATCACTTAGGATGGACTGGGATGCTACATGTAGGTTGGGGGCTAAGCTGCGTGAGGCTAGGATGCCCAGCCTGCCTTGTCTAGGCTGGGCTGGGCTAGGCAACACTAGGAAGGAGTCAACAAATCTCTGGAGTGCCTTACTTTTCCTGATATCCTTAAAAAAGCAAGAATGATGCCATTTTATAAAGGAGGCGAGACAGCAGACATAAACAATTAAAGAAAAATATCAAATCTACTTATACTTTCAAAAATATTTGATTTTTTTTTTTTACAAACATCTCTTCCTACTTTGTAAAATTCAACATGAATACAAAACACACACACATCCCTAGGAAGCAGCCCATAGCAGCTGTCTAACTCCCAGGTACTTATTTACTGTTAGGTGAACCAGATATAGAGAATAACCACAAAATGCTATCTTTATAAGAACTATCTTGTAAAGCCACTAGTACACGCAGCATTTCAGGCAGGATATATAAAATATTATATATATATATATATATATATATATATATATAATATATATATATATATATATATATATATATATATATATATGCGAACAAGCCTGAATGGTCCCCAGGACAATATGCAACTGAAAACTCACACCCCAGAAGTGACTCGAACCCATACTCCCAGGAGCCACGCAACTGGTATGTACAAGACGCCTTAATCCACTTGACCATCACGACCGGACATAATGAGGTGATAGCCGAGGCTATTTGAACCACCCCACCGCCGGCACTCGGATAGTAATCTTGGGCATAGCATTTTACCAAATCACCTCATTCTTTGGGGCACACGTGAGGAACACAAATGCGAACAAGCCTGAATGGTCCCCAGGACAATATGCAACTGAAAACTCACACCCCAGAAGTGACTCGAACCCATACTCCCAGGAGCCACGCAACTGGTATGTACAAGACGCCTTAATCCACTTGACCATCACGACCGGACATAATGAGGTGATAGCCGAGGCTATTTGAACCACCCCACCGCCGGCACTCGGATAGTAATCTTGGGCATAGCATTTTACCAAATCACCTCATTCTTTGGGGCACACGTGAGGAACACAAATGCGAACAAGCCTGAATGGTCCCCAGGACAATATGCAACTGAAAACTCACACCCCAGAAGTGACTCGAACCCATACTCCCAGGAGCCACGCAACTGGTATGTACAAGACGCCTTAATCCACTTGACCATCACGACCGGACATAATGAGGTGATAGCCGAGGCTATTTGAACCACCCCACCGCCGGCACTCGGATAGTAATCTTGGGCATAGCATTTTACCAAATCACCTCATTCTTTGGGGCACACGTGAGGAACACAAATGCGAACAAGCCTGAATGGTCCCCAGGACAATATGCAACTGAAAACTCACACCCCAGAAGTGACTCGAACCCATACTCCCAGGAGCCACGCAACTGGTATGTACAAGACGCCTTAATCCACTTGACCATCACGACCGGACATAATGAGGTGATAGCCGAGGCTATTTGAACCACCCCACCGCCGGCACCCGGATAGTAATCTTGGGCATAGCATTTTACCAAATCACCTCATTCTTTGGGGCACACGTGAGGAACACAAATGCGAACAAGCCTGAATGGTCCCCAGGACAATATGCAACTGAAAACTCACACCCAGAAGTGACTCGAACCCATACTCCCAGGAGCCACGCAACTGGTATGTACAAGACGCCTTAATCCACTTGACCATCACGACCGGACATAAAGAGGTGATAGCCGAGGCTATTTGAACCACCCCACCGCCGGCACTCGGATAGTAATCTTGGGCATAGCATTTTACCAAATCACCTCATTCTTTGGGGCACACGTGAGGAACACAAATGTGAACAAGCCTGAATGGTCCCCAGGACAATATGCAACTGAAAACTCACACCCCAGAAGTGACTCGAACCCATACTCCCAGGAGCCACGCAACTGGTATGTACAAGACGCCTTAATCCACTTGACCATCACGACCGGACATAATGAGGTGATAGCCGAGGCTATTTGAACCACCCCACCGCCGGCACTCGGATAGTAATCTTGGGCATAGCATTTTACCAAATCACCTCATTCTTTGGGGCACACGTGAGGAACACAAATGGGAACAAGCCTGAATGGTCCCCAGGACAATATGCAACTGAAAACTCACACCCCAGAAGTGACTCGAACCCATACTCCCAGGAGCCACGCAACTGGTATGTACAAGACGCCTTAATCCACTTGACCATCACGACCGGACATAATGAGGTGATAGCCGAGGCTATTTGAACCACCCCACCGCCGGCACTCGGATAGTAATCTTGGGCATAGCATTTTACCAAATCACCTCATTCTTTGGGGCACACGTGAGGAACACAAATGCGAACAAGCCTGAATGGTCCCCAGGACAATATGCAACTGAAAACTCATGATTACTATCCGAGTGCCGGCGGTGGGGTGGTTCAAATAGCCTCGGCTATCACCTCATTATGTCCGGTCGTGATGGTCAAGTGGATTAAGGCGTCTTGTACATACCAGTTGCGTGGCTCCTGGGAGTATGGGTTCGAGTCACTTCTGGGGTGTGAGTTTTCAGTTGCATATTGTCCTGGGGACCATTCAGGCTTGTTCGCATTTGTGTTCCTCACGTGTGCCCCAAAGAATGAGGTGATTTGGTAAAATGCTATGCCCAAGATTACTATCCGAGTGCCGGCGGTGGGGTGGTTCAAATAGCCTCGGCTATCACCTCATTATGTCCGGTCGTGATGGTCAAGTGGATTAAGGCGTCTTGTACATACCAGTTGCGTGGCTCCTGGGAGTATGGGTTCGAGTCACTTCTGGGGTGTGAGTTTTCAGTTGCATATTGTCCTGGGGACCATTCAGGCTTGTTCGCATTTGTGTTCCTCACGTGTGCCCCAAAGAATGAGGTGATTTGGTAAAATGCTATGCCAAGATTACTATCCGAGTGCCGGCGGTGGGGTGGTTCAAATAGCCTCGGCTATCACCTCATTATGTCCGGTCGTGATGGTCAAGTGGATTAAGGCGTCTTGTACATACCAGTTGCGTGGCTCCTGGGAGTATGGGTTCGAGTCACTTCTGGGGTGTGAGTTTTCAGTTGCATATTGTCCTGGGGACCATTCAGGCTTGTTCGCATTTGTGTTCCTCACGTGTGCCCCAAAGAATGAGGTGATTTGGTAAAATGCTATGCCCAAGATTACTATCCGAGTGCCGGCGGTGGGGTGGTTCAAATAGCCTCGGCTATCACCTCATTATGTCCGGTCGTGATGGTCAAGTGGATTAAGGCGTCTTGTACATACCAGTTGCGTGGCTCCTGGGAGTATGGGTTCGAGTCACTTCTGGGGTGTGAGTTTTCAGTTGCATATTGTCCTGGGGACCATTCAGGCTTGTTCGCATTTGTGTTCCTCACGTGTGCCCCAAAGAATGAGGTGATTTGGTAAAATGCTATGCCCAAGATTACTATCCGAGTGCCGGCGGTGGGGTGGTTCAAATAGCCTCGGCTATCACCTCATTATGTCCGGTCGTGATGGTCAAGTGGATTAAGGCGTCTTGTACATACCAGTTGCGTGGCTCCTGGGAGTATGGGTTCGAGTCACTTCTGGGGTGTGAGTTTTCAGTTGCATATTGTCCTGGGGACCATTCAGGCTTGTTCGCATTTGTGTTCCTCACGTGTGCCCCAAAGAATGAGGTGATTTGGTAAAATGCTATGCCCAAGATTACTATCCGAGTGCCGGCGGTGGGGTGGTTCAAATAGCCTCGGCTATCACCTCATTATGTCCGGTCGTGATGGTCAAGTGGATTAAGGCGTCTTGTACATACCAGTTGCGTGGCTCCTGGGAGTATGGGTTCGAGTCACTTCTGGGGTGTGAGTTTTCAGTTGCATATTGTCCTGGGGACCATTCAGGCTTGTTCGCATTTGTGTTCCTCACGTGTGCCCCAAAGAATGAGGTGATTTGGTAAAATGCTATGCCCAAGATTACTATCCGAGTGCCGGCGGTGGGGTGGTTCAAATAGCCTCGGCTATCACCTCATTATGTCCGGTCGTGATGGTCAAGTGGATTAAGGCGTCTTGTACATACCAGTTGCGTGGCTCCTGGGAGTATGGGTTCGAGTCACTTCTGGGGTGTGAGTTTTCAGTTGCATATTGTCCTGGGGACCATTCAGGCTTGTTCGCATTTGTGTTCCTCACGTGTGCCCCAAAGAATGA
>NC_091204.1:30989492-31011992 GCF_040958095.1 Procambarus clarkii | reverse complement strand
GTAGGGATAACGTTTCTATTAACAATATCTTTCAGGACCCTTTCCTCCGTTTTATAAAACGGAGGAAAGGGTCCTGAAAGATATTGTTAATAGAAACGTTATCCCTACAGACAAAAATCAGAGGATACAACTGACGATTTACTATAAAACCAGAAAAACGGCCAGCCTACTCATGAGAAACTCTCCAGACACAAAACAGAACGCTTTAAAAGAGACTAACGTCGTCTATGCCTTCAAATGCCCACTTGGGGACTGTAAGCTCCAAAAAACCCAGTATATAGGCAAGACAACAACATCTCTTTCTAGGCGTTTAACGATGCATAAGCAACAGGGCTCCATTAAGGAACATATAATCTCTTCCCATAACCAAACCATCGCCAGAGAAATCCTAGTAAACAACAAAGAAATCATCGATAGATACAGCGATAGCAGGCGGCTTGACGTTTGCGAGGCACTACACATCAAGAAGTCAACACCAGCAATCAACAGCCAATTATTGCACAACTATATTCTACCCACCTCAAGACTCCGCTCCAATATAGAAGCATCAAGAAATATGGACCAATAGGCTTTCTACAAACACTTCTATTCAATACCCATTGTTTCTGTTCTGTCTTGTGTTGATACTTTTAATACCCTATTAATATCCCCTCTTGTTCTGTCTTGTGTTAATGCCACATCACCCCTCCCACCTCACTCAAATGTAGATATAAAATCAGAGATACGCAAGTTCTAATCAGTTGTGTATTTGTGAAGTCTTTGAAAATGTAATAAGTTTTACGAAACGCGCCCGTGTCGCGTCAGACTAGAAATAAAAATGAATTTTGGAGAAGTGATTTTTGATTTACCTCCAACAGTGAAGCGTAATGTACGAAAGATTGAGAAAATTCGTGTTAGAATTATTAATCTTACTTTTTCGGTCATATTTAATAATATATATATATATATATATATATATATATATATATATATATATATATATATATATATATATATATATATATATATATATATGGAACCCTCAACCCTATAAGTGGAGGGTTCCTACATACTCAACCAGAGGTGGTACCCTCTATATATTAATAAAAAGGCAAGGCTATGCTAAATCTAGGCAGGGATTGGCTTGGCTATAAGCTGGTCAGGGATTGGCTAGGGTAGGAAGGACTGGTCATGTTTAAAAGCAAGGCAGGGTTAGGCTAGGCAAGACTAGGTAAGGGTATACTGGGATAGGCTTGGCTACGGTAGGCTAGGAAGAGGTAAACTAGGATAAGCAAGGCTGTGCAAGCACTATGCACAGCTAGAATGAACTATGCTAAGATGGTTTAAGCTGGGCTAGGTTAGGATAAGCTGAGTCATACAGGGCCCCGATTGACCAGTGGAGTCTAATAGTCTAACCTTCTAGCTCGTTTGCTGACCTAAGAGTGTAAATGCCTAGCCCCTAACCTGAGATCCGGTCGGCCGAGCGGACAGCACGCGGGACTTGTGATCCTGTGGTCCTGGGTTCGATCCCAGGCGCCGGCGAGAAACAATGGGCAGAGTTTCTTTCACCCTATGCCCCTGTTACCTAGCAGTAAATTAGGTACCTGGGTGTTAGTCAGCTATCACGGGCTGCTTCCTGGGGGTGGAGGCCTGGTCGAGGACCGGGCCGCGGGGACACTAAAGCCCCGAAATCATCTCAAGATAACCTCAAGAAGATGTGCTCATCCAGATAACCTCAAGAGATATATACAATAGTTGTTACATTCTTGTACAGCCACTAGTACGAGTAGCGTTTCGGGCAGGTCCCTGGAATACGATCCCCGCCGCGAAGAATCGTTTTTTCATCCAAGTACACATTTTACTGTTGCGTTAAACAGAGGCTACAGTTTAGGATTTGCGCCCAGTAAATCCTCCCCGGCCAGGATACGAACCCATGACATAGCGCTCGCGGAACGCCAGGCGAGTGTCCTACCACTACACCACCTGCTGCAATATTATTATAAAAGAAATATTACTTATTATAATCGTAAATACTAAATACCTGTTGTGTTGATTTAGGGGCGACGACGATCGTGGGATCGGATGCGAGCCATAGGTGGCCTACACCCTGCTTTCTAAGGCGTCCCTCTCATAACAAAAACAAATCCGTGCATTCATACACAAACAGAGATCCCGTGGTTATGCGAATACTTGCAATTCTTTTACTTAAAATAATAACAATTAGATTAATAATAATTAACATAATTTTTACTCAAGATTCACAAACATCATTAATACTATTTTAAAAAAAATTTATAAGACATCTAAAAACAGATATACAGACTTTGTGTGATATTTATTTCAACATTATATATTAATAAAATGTTGTAACTATTATTTTTAAATATTAGGTAGTTTCCAGCTACGTATATCGCATATAAACGTTGCCAGAAGATTTTAGACTGAATTAACACATTACACATTTATGGAGTAATTAACAACAAAACAATCTTTATTTTCATTGCAGAACATATATCAGAGCATACTAGTGCTCATACATTTAAAATAGTGTGATTTTTAAACAATTCGGTTGTAAACCCGCAGAACGGCCTACCCGCCAAAGACGTAACATAAGAAATGGTATATAATTCATTATTTTAAATTACATATATAATCATTAATAATATTCGGCAGCTATCGAGGTTCTCCATAGGTAAATTCCTGTACTCTAACAAGATGCTACTTGCTGTTTAGCTGTTTAAATTCTTGGAAAATTGTAATGACCAGCGACATAAAATATAACAATGAAATAATAGCAGGTAACTGTAGGTGAACGAAAAATTAAATTCCAAATTGATTAGATGTTTTTCTAAATATAAAGATCGACCTGAAGGAATTTTATGAATTATGGACTAATTAAACAAAAAATAGGTAATTTTATTTGAAGAACAGATACCAGAGAATAGTTAGTGAGTACATTTATATTGTATAATGGGAGAAAGCCCCTGGTAGCCGCGAATTAAAATAACCACCTACATTAATTGATAACTAGGAAATAGTATCTGGAAACTTTATCTGAACGAAAACACAATACCAATTTGTTTAGATGTTTTTCTTAATATAAAGATCAACAGTAAGGAATCTTATTCATTATGGACAAATTAACAAAAAAAAACGATAATTTTCATTGAGGACCATATATTAGAGCATACTTAGTCACTTATATATTAAAAGTATTGTGTATTTTGAACCATTGGGGTTGTAAACAAACAGAACGGCCTACCCGAAAAGTCGTAACATAAAATGTTGCATATGTTTGCTAATTTATTATTTGATAAATGATTATTATTAATTTACGACAACTATAGAGGTTTCCCATTAGTTAAATTACTGTAGTCTGACTAAATGCTACTACAAAACATATATAAATCCTGGGAAAGTCACAATGACCAGCGACATTAAAGCATAGAGGGTTAAATAGTAACAGGCAACTGTCGGCGAACGAAAAATTCATTTCCAAATTTATTAGATGTTTTCCTAAATATAAAGATCGATAGGCTGGAATTTTCTGGATTATGTCCTAATTAAGGCAAAAATATATATATTTTTACTTGAAGAACAAATATCAGAGCATAGTCAGTGAGTTATAGAATAATAAGAGTGTGGTATTTCATTGTATAACAAGAGATAGTCCATGGAAGCGAAAATAGACGTAGTTTTACACAAAATAACGTCCAAAAACAGCCGTAGAGTCAAACGGCAAATGTTGACGTTCTTTTTAAGAGGACAGGTTGATTTGTGCGCCCCTTGAGGGACTTGAAGTAGCGGGAGGGCGGGGGTAGAAATAGCCTAAGCTACTCTATCCCTTTGAGATGTATTTATTGCTTATCTCAATAAACATACTTGAACTTGAACTGGGAATTCTCATTATCTGCTGATGTAGACCTGACCAAATGTAAACTGTGTCAACAAAATTATTCGCACACCCTCCGTCACTATGTGATGGAGTGCGAAAAGTTATGTGAATTTAGAGACAATTCTATAACCAATGTTCCAGCGATGTGTAAATATTTCATTCAAAATGATCTGCTACCAGAAATTTTAGCCAAATATCCCCAGTTTGCTAACTGTAGGTAGTAACTGAGTGATTGTAACCTATCCACCGCTGCCCACTGGATGGGGGGCGGTGCACACAGTTGTATCCAGACCACGGTTGTGTGCGGTCGCTAGGTTGGCGCTCTTGGCATCCGCTGATTGGTGGGAGGTGGAGGATTGCCCCACACTCTTCGTTTTTGCACGTGGTGATACAGGATATTGTGCATTTGTTCTCGATTATTGACAGCGTCGAAGAAATGGCTGAGGCGTTATGCCTAAGTGGTAGTGAGGAGGACAGACAAGATGATAATCGACCGTTTGAATTAGTAGTGAACAAAAAGAAACGGAGAAATAATAACAGACAGCGAGACAGTGAGAGTGACGATGAGATTGCAAAGAGACCAAAGAATGAGACCCTACTCAGCAAGACTCAAGACAAGCAAGACAAGACAAGAAGGAAGAGGCTGTTGTTCCCTACAACATGCCAATTGAATTTCCACCAAAAGCTAGAGTGGACGGTACGTCTAGCTAAACAATGTTTGGAATACGAACCACTTTTCAAGGAGGGTCTTCACCGGCCCTACATAACAGTTGGGACTGAACAGGCCGTGGAAAGCATCACGACGGTTGGTTTTGAGAATGTAGTGATGGTTCCTCCAGAAGAAGGTATGTTGCACACAAAGATCATAGTTTTCAAGTTTCCAACTTATTTGGATCCTGACTGTCTTCTTCTTAACAATGATAATGTTGTCTGGGCGAAGAGGAATAGTGTTCGTGGTGACAAACGAAGCCAGGTTGTTGCCTTCGTAAAGGGTGAGGCGCCGGAGAAAATTTTTGTGCAAGGACTAGGCTATAGGAACGTTGCAAAATACGTTGAGGAGCCCATACTGTGCATGAAGTGTTCACGTTGGGGACATATGGCATGGAAATGCCAGTTTGACCCCAGGTGTCGGTATTGTGGGAAAAATCACGACTCGCGAGAGTGTAGAGTCAAGATTGAAAGAAGTGAAAAAATCATCCCATTTTGTTGCAACTGTCGAGGCAGCAACAATGCTGGTTCCTCTCTATGCCCCATGAAGCCTCATCTGAAAGAGACTAGAACGGGTCCTACAAGCAGGATAGATGTATCCTCGCAGCAAGGAAAAATTGTGCAAGAGGAACATGGAGGAAACAGTTGGAAGCCAACGGCAGCCCCTATGATCAATGTGTGGGAAAAAGGGACGGAGAAAGTAAAGGCGAGCTTAGGGAAAGTACATCATGCAGTGGAAAAACTGAAACCTTGTGGCGACAAGGTGCAGGACAATATGGTCACCTCTGAGGTTGGTAATCAAATTTTGGAGTATCTAAAAAAACTAGATAAGAGGATTGAGGCATTGGAAAAATTGGCTATGGAAGGTGGACGGGGTGCAGATGGTGGTGAAACAGGATGTGTAATTGAAAGTAAAACGAGACGTGAAATGGAAAGTGAAACGTGCGTAGAAGAAAGTAATGATGTGCATGAGGTAACGATGATAGAGGATAGTCAGGAGAATACACTTTCTAGTAGTGATAGCGGTGTTCAACCTCCTGTTGTGACAAATGGTGAAAGAACGGTTAAAGTAAAACGGGTTACAGAAATAACAAAGAAAATAGATATGAAAAATATTACCTTCGATGTTAGTAGTAGTTGTGAAGGTGAGGAGAAAGAAATAATGTTACGGTGTTGGAAGGAAGTTTCTAAGGTACTCTTGTATCTCTTGGAATGTGACGGACAGGGCAAAGGTAGTTTTATTATTAATCATGGATGAAAGTAAATTGAGAATATTATCTTGGAACATTAATGGATTAAAAACTAGAGCGGTGGATGTACACTATTATACTCTTAGAGAGGATATTGACATAGTAGCACTCCAGGAAACTGGGGATAGGGATGGTAGCATACTGAGGCTAAATGGCTATAGAGGCTTTCACTTATATGCTGATGGAGGAACTAGGGGGTCTCATGTTATGTCAAAAGTACCATACCTGCCGAGATAACTGGAATCCCTCAGAGATATAGAGGTATTGAAAGTATTAGCTTGCGGATACAATTAAAGGACCGAGAGTTAAATTTCATTAATCTATACATCTCTGATAGCTCCCTTGATTTACGATACTTGCCAGATTCCTTCTTTTCTGAAGATACACTTGTGGTAGGGGATTTTAATGCCAGACATCCAGCTTTAGGATCAAGGGGTAAAGCAAATAGGAATGGTTGCAGATGGTACCAGTTTTTGCAGGAACATGAAGATGTTCAACTGCTGGGCGAGCCCTCTCCTACTCATTTGAGGGGAGGGAGATTAGGTTATGCTTGTTTAATAAATGCTGAGGGCATAGAGGGGAATTGTCTTACTGTGGATGAAATGCTAAGTGATCATTTTGCATTACAAATACAGCTTAAACTAGATAAAAAGCATGCCTGCCTTCAGAGGAAAAGGTTAAAGTTTAATGAGGGAGAATTAAGGGGTCTTGTTGGCCATATTAAGTCTTGGTATGATACTTATAAGCCGGTTTCGCAGAAGCATTTTATGAAGATTTAATTAAGGAGGTAGATGTATTTAATGCAACATTGAACCGGAAACCATCTAGTATAAAAAGGCATCCCCCCAGAAAAGAAAATTATACACATGACAAGATGCTTAAGGGGTGGACATTAACAATGAGGAGAGCTCACAGGGATTGGAATGGGAATAGTAGGACTGAGGAAGGGAAGAATGCTTTACTGGCAGTTGCTAGGCTGTGTGGGGAGAAGAGAAAGGAAATTAGGGGCAAGTATTGGCAGGAATTTGCAGAGAAAGTTGGGAGTAACAGAAACTTGAAGGAAATCTGGCAAGACGTAAATAAAATAAGGGGTAAAAAGCACAGTTTTGTTGCACATCCAGACCCGCAAGGAATTGCAAATGGGCTCGTAAATAAATGGGCGGAAGCTGCCAAACTTAGTTAATTACCCACTGTAACGAGAGAGTCATTAGATTCTTGGAAAGATCGAAGAAAGGATTTTATACTTATAGCAGGTAACAGTGGTGATGTCACTTGCACAGGTATTGCCAGAGAAGAGCTAATAACGGCGATTAAAGTTGGGAAATCTACCGCACCTGGGGAGGATGGAGTAACTTATGAAATACTTAATGAACTTGCCACTATGACGAAAAGCCCACTTTTAGACCTCTTTAATATTAGTTATAAAGAGGGCAGTATTCCAAGCCAATGGAGAGTATAGACCTGTGTCTTTAACCTCGTGTTTTTGTAAAATGATGGAGAGGATCATTTTAAATAGACTTTTATATATAATAGGTGATCAGCTGTCTAGTAATTTGTTCGGGTTCCTCAAAGGAAAAAGTACCTCTGATTGTATTATTAAATATCTAGCTAATGAAAATGATTATTATAGAATTTTCATTGATTTACAAGGAGTTTTTGATAAAGCCAACAAAGAGGTTATTTTATATGAATTAGCTAGTCTTGGTGTTAAAGGGAAATTATTGCGCTGGATAGGGGATTATCTTTACGAAAGGAAGGCTCAGGTTTGGTATCAAGGTTGTATGTCAGGTGTGAGGTCTTTTGAACTCGGCACACCTCAGGGAGGAGTGTTGAGTCCCACCCTGTTTAATGTACTAATGAATAAGATAGCATCTGAGAGATACTCAAATGGGGTAACTCCGATCATATATGCCGATGATATTTTGTTTCAGGGCAAAAATATTTCAAAGGTTCAAACATTGTTGGGCAATTTCGGAAACCTGTGTCACCATATGGGATTGGTGGTTAATGAAAACAAAACTAAGTTTGAATGTAGAAGTCGGAGCCCCATTGTTTTGAAAATAAACGATAAAAATATATAGAGTTAATATATATAAATATTTAGGCATATATGTTGGATATACCCATGAGAGTTTGGAAGCTGAGATGAACAGACTGTTGGGTCAATGTCGGAAGAGATTACAACCTCTGAAGGCCTTGGCATGCTGTGGAAAGGGAGTGGGAGTCGATGATGATTTGATGAAGATTAAGTCACCCAAAAGGTGGCACGGGCATGAATAGCCCGTAAGTGGTGGCCCTTTTAAGCCATTACCAGTATCAAGAGCTGATACTGAAGATCTGTGGAGGTGCGAATGCACCCTGCATGACGGGAGATGTCTCCCTTGTGAATGTGTTAAGATGAAGATGAAGCCACCCAAAAGGTGGCACGGGCATGAATAGCTCGTAAGTGGTGGCCCTTTTGAGCCATCACCAGTATCAATATATGATACTGGAGATCTGTGGAGGTGCGACTGCACCCAGCGTGACGGGAGATGTCTCCCGAACCAAATGGTGACCAGATGGTGGAGTGGGAGTCCCTGTGCTACGAATGTTATACTTGAGTACTGTAAGATCTCTTATTGATTATGCTGCACCTGTCATTTCTTGTTTTGGTAAAGGTAGGATGGGCAAGTTGGAGAAGGTACAAAATGAAGCAATGAGAATTATCTTAGGATGCCCAAGAAATGCTATGATTGAGATAATGAGGATGGACTTGAATCTGCAGAGTATTGGGGATAGAATTTCAGAGATAAATGTAGCCTCTGCCATTAGATTAATGAGGGGTGGGGGAGCTAATGAATTAATCCTCTTGGTTCAAAAGGTGGGAAGTAGTGAACAGTGTATGATGAAGAAGAGAGTATATATGAATAAATTATGTTATAATGTTATAAAGTATGATGTTATTACAGAGTGTATTGCTGTGCCCAAGAGAAAATTTACACCACCATGGGAGGATTGTAATGTAGATGTAGTAATTACTCCCTTGCATAAGAAAAAATGTATGTATGAAATAGGAGAGCTGAGGGCAACATATGATTGTATAATTAGAAAACTGCCTACGGAAAACACTACATGTATATTGTGATGGGTCAGTAGCTAGGGATGGGAAGGCAGGATGTGGAGTCTTGATCAGGGAGTACACTAACATCGGCACTGTAGATACTGTTATTGGACGCCGCTTAACTGACAATGTCTCTTCAACGCAGGCTGAACTCCAAGAAGTATTAGCAGGATTACAGGAAGTAGTCAAATGTGGTAAAAATGCTTGCTTCTTTATTGAAAGCAGAGGTGATTGATTGATTGATAAAGATTAAGCCACCCAAAAGGTGGCACGGGCATGAATAGCCGGTAAGTGGTGGCCCTTTTGAGCCATTACCAGTATCAAGAGCTGATACTGGAGATCTGTGGAGGTGCGAATGCACCCTGCGTGACGGGAGATGTCAGGGCATGATTAGCTCGTAAGTGGTCGCCCTTTTGAGCCATCACCAGTATCAATAGATGATACTGGAGATCTGTGGAGGCGCGACTGCACCCTGCGTGACGGGAGATGTCTCCCGGACCAAGTGGTGACCAGATGGTGGACTGCTAACACAGCTCTGATGATGATGAAGATGATGAAGATTAAGCCACCCAAAAGGTGGCACGGGCATGAATAGCCCGTAAGTGGTGGCCATTTTAAGCCATTACCAGTATCAAGATACTGGAGATCTGTGGAGGTGCGAATGCACCCTGCATGAGGGGAGATGTCTCCCTTATGAATGTGTTAAGATGAAGCAACCCAAAAGGTGGCACGGGCATAAATAGCCCGTAAGTGGTGGCCCTTTTAAGCCATTACCAGTATCAAGAGCTGTTACTGGAGATCTGTGGAGGTGCGAATGCACCCTGCATGACGGGAGATGTCTCCCTTATGAATGTGTTAAGATGAAGATGAAGCATCCCAAAAGGTGGCACGGGCATAAATAGCCGTAAGTGGTGGCCATTTTAAACCATTACCAGTATCAGGAGCTGATACTGGAGATCTGTGGAGGTGCGAATGCACCCTGCATGACGGGAGATGTCTCCCTTGTGAATGTGTTATGAAGATGAAGCCACCCAAAAGGTGGCACGGGCATGAATAGCCCGTAAGTGGTGGCCCTTTTTGAGCCATTACCAGTATCAAGAGCTGATACTGGAGATCTGTGGAGGCGCGACAACACCCTGCGTGACGGGAGATGTCTCCCGGACCAAGTGGTGTCAGCGTGACGGGAGATGTCTCCCATGAATGTGTCCAAGATGACGATTAAACCATCGAAAAGGTGGCACGGGCATGAATAGCCCGTAAGTGGTGGCCCTTTTGAGCCATTACCAGTATCAAGAGCTGACACTGGAGATCTGTGGAGGTGCAACTGCACCCTGCGTGACGGGAGATGTCTCCCGGACCAAGTGTGACAACAGCAGAGGAGCGTTAGAGTCTTTAAATAACAGACGCCTAGTATATCAGAATATTGTGATAGAGTGTAGAGAGAGAATGTTAAGAGACTAGAAAAAACTGGGTATAAAGTAAGATTCATGTGGATCCCTTCACATGTGGGAATACTGTTGAATGAGGTAGTTGATGACATAGCGAAGAGAGCCACTGAAAAAACTCTTGTTGATGTTGTATGTCAGTTAACCTTGAAACAAATAAAAACAAGACTCAAGGTGATTCAGGAGGGTGAAGAAATGATAAAGAGAATGGCAATGGTGGACAGTAGTAACACACTTAAGAATTATTCAATAATAAATACAAATTCGTCCTTCACTTATGGTAAAGGAAAGTCTACTTGGAAGGATTCAATTTACATGAGATTACGATTAGGATATAAATATATAATAATAATAATAATAATAATTTTATTTAGGTAAGGTACATACATACAATAAATTTTTACAAAGAGTGGTTGACTTATAGGTAGAGCTAGTACATACAATGCCTAAAGCCACTATTACGCAAAGCGTTTCGGGCATGATAAACTTAAATGACAAGCTTAATACTAATTGAGCATAATGAGTAGAATGAAAACAAGAAATGAAAACATAGCTGAAAAAGCAGCACAAATACAATTATGTTGACAAACAGCGCTCTTTAAAGAAAAACAGACATTGGTTGACAATAGAAGGGTAAGGTAGGTTACAGGGAATTTATTAGGTATAGCTTCGTTTTTAACTTAAACTGGTTGAGAGAGGAACAGTCTTTAACATGGTTGGGAAGGTCATTCCACATTCTGGGCCCCTTGATTTGTAGAGCATTTCTAGTTTGATTAAGTCGTACTCAAGGAATATCAAAACTGTATTTATTTCTGGTGTGGTGCTCATGGGTTCTGTTACAACCTTCTATGAAGCTTTTGAGATCAGGATTGGCCATTATAGTTTAGCGTTTTATATATGTATAATACACATGAGAGAATGTGCAGTGACTTAATGTCTACATATTCAGAGATTTGAGTAGGGGTACCGAGTGATGTCTGGGGCCAGAATTGGATATTGTCCTAATAGCAGCTTTGTGTTGAGTAATTAGAGGACGTAAGTGATTTTGGGTAGTAGAGCCCCAAGCACAAATACCATAGTTGAGATATGGATAGATAAGAGAGTAATAGAGAGTTACCAGGACAGGGCGTGGTACATAATATCTGATCTTAGAAAGAATGCCCACAGTTTTTGAAACTTTTTTTGATATGTTTAGTATGTGTCCCTGGAAATTCAGCTTGTGGTCAATGAGAATGCCATGGAATTTGCCATCGAATTTTGTTACAAATTTGGGTATTGTTTATTTTGAGATTTATTTGATTAGAGGATTTATTGCCAAACAGAATATAGAAAGTTTTGTCAATGTAAGGGTGAGTTTGTTGGCAGTTAGCCACAGATGGACTTTATTTAGCTCAGTATTTACTGTGGCATTTAGAGCAAGGGGGTCAGGACTGGAGTAAATGAAGGTTGTGTCGTCAGCAAATAGAATTGGTTTGAGGTGTTGGGAGCATTTGGAAGGTCATTAATGTAGATGAGAAAGAGGAGAGGGCCAAGTATGCTGCCCTGGGGAACACCAATGTTGATGGGTAGGGTGGGAGAAATTGTATTATTCACAGAAACAAATTGGAGCCTGTCAGTAGGTAGGATTTGAGGTATTGTAGGGAGTGTCCTCTGACTCCATAATGATGTAATTTAAGAAGAAGGTTTTGGTGGTTGACAGTATCAAAAGCTTTACGCAGGTCCACAAATAACCCAACAGGGAACTCATTTTTATCAAGAGCTGTATGAATCGAGTTAAGCATACTAATAAGTGCATCGTTAGTGCTTTTTTTTGGGCTGAAGCCATATTGGCAAGGGCTAAGTATATGAGTTTGGCTAGATATGAGTAAAGCTGCTTATAGATAGTTTTTCAAAATTTTTTAACAAGTTTGGCAGGATTGATATAGGTCTGTAGTTGTTAACATCTGTGAGATCACCACATTTGTGGACAGGCGTTACTCTCGCTTTTTTTAGAATATCTGGAAAGGTTTGGAGTTCAAGTGACTTGTTGAAGAGCAAAGCAATAGCAGGGGCTAAAGATCTGGAGGCTTTTTTGTAAATTAAAGTTGGTATCTCCTCAAGGGCACCAGACTTGGTTTTAAGGGAAAGGATTATCTCATTGACGTCAGTGGATTTAATAGGCTTTAGGTACAGAGACTGTGGATAGTTACCTGTAAGATAGTCCTTAATGTCATTACTGGAAGATGGAATATCATTTGCAAGGATGAACCTATTGAACTCAATAGCAGAATCAGAGGCTGAAAGCTGACCATCGTTATTAGACAGGAGAGTCAGTTTGTTATTTAAAGACTTCTTTGATCCCAATATTTGTGAAATTGTTCTCCAAGTTTGTTTAATGTTGCTCTTTATTTGGGTAAATTTATCTTAGTAGTATTTAGTTTTGGCTCGTCTAATTATCTTAGATAGCAATAATGAGTAATTCTTTGAGAATTCTTTGGAGGACAATTCCTAACCTATACTTCTTCTCAAGGTCATGTTTTTATTAATAGATTTAAGTATTCCCTTTGTCAGCCAGGGATTGTTAAGCCTTTTGGTTGTGACTTGTTTTGTAAGCATAGGCCAGTGGGTATTATAAAGGCTAAGAGTTTTTTGAAGAAAAGATTGCACTGCTAGGTTGATGTCCCTCTATGTTACCTAACTCGGACTCCCAGTTGACATTATCAGCAGCAGTTATAAAATTGTCTATAGCAGTTTCATTGTGTAGTCTAAAACGTATCTCTCTTGACTCAAGAGGTGGTTTGCTAATGTTAGTTAAGAGAAATGTGGGGTAATGGTCTGTAGTGCTATCGGTGATTATTCCTGAAGTAAGCGGAGAGGTTATGTTTGTCCAGATGTGATCTAGAGTCGTGGCAGTGCTATCAGTGATTCTAGTAGGTCTAGTGATTAAGGGTATGAGGAAGCAGGAATTCATACAGTTGAGGAAGCTAACAGCAGTAGGGTGTTCTGGCTCGCAGAGGTCAATATTAAAGTCCCCTGCGATAATAGGTGGTTTTTGTTCAGTCTGTTATCAAGTATTAGATTTCTAAGGTTAGAGTTGAATTCGGACACATCAGTGTTAGGAATTCTATAAACTGCACCTACAGACAGGACAAGACTCGGCACCCTTGACTCTGAAGCTGGCGAAGATATACTCCCCATAGTAGTCTCTAGTTCTAATTTCTTTTAAGCATGTTAGTTCTTGGTGGTAGTAAAGAGCAGTGCCACCACCTCTCTGAAGTTGACGACAGTTGTGAATTGCTGAGTAGTTAGGCATGTTAAAAAGTTGAGTAGTATTCTCTTTCAACCATGTTTCAGTAAGTATAATAAAAGAGAATTTGTTGTCAATAGCTTCAATCAAGGCACTAACATCATCGAAGTGTTTACCTAGGGATCTAACGTTCAAATTGATTACAGAGATATTGTGATTATGAGTTAATACATTGTTTACATCATGTGCTGCAAAATATCTGCAATTTAGATCATTAAAATGATTATTGTCATAGATAGTGGATAAGAGGTTAAGTTCTGGGTCTATACTTGTCTGCATAAAAAAAGCTGATTGCAGGAAAAACAAGGAAAGAAAGGCAAATTACAAGGTAGAAATAAGCTATAAAATAGGGAAAAAAATGTACACAATACTGTACAAAACAAACACAAAAGGGGCTTACAGGGGTACAATGGAGTAAGGGAGTATGGCTAGGCTAGGCAACCTAGGTAATAAATGAGATTAAAGAAAAAACATATAAACATGGACTATACAAAACACAAGATATAGAAATACGAAACAAAACTATAAACAAGACTAAGCAATACAAAAACAAATTGAGCAAAAATGAAAAATGAGGTAGATTGCTTACAAGTACTCTCAGGTACACTGTAAGTAACAATTTGCAATTTGAGATGCAGGCAAAGCCAGGGGTACAATGGAGTAAGGGAGCATGGCGAGGCTAGGCAACCTAGGTAATAAATGAAGTCAAAGAAAAGTTGAATAATAAGCATTGGCAAATTTAAGCTAATGATTATTAACTATAAATAGTTCAGTTATGACTATAATTAATAAGACCTGAAGAACTATTAATGCACTCAATTAAATAATTTCAGTAAATGACTAGTTAAGAGTAAGTTAAAAATTAAGTCAGAAAATGAAACAAGGAGACTTAGGAAACCTATCCCCACTAGTTGACAGAGGGTTAATTAAGTTAATTCACTGGGAGTGATAAGGTGAGACAAACCACATTGGGAGAGGAAAGTGTTGAGGTTCTCTTCTTTAGTAATTGTGAACATTTTGCCCTCTGCGGTTTTTCTCACCTTTATCAGTCCATCTCTAACAAAGCACTGATGAATCGCATCTGGTTTTTTTGACGGATTTGACGCAGGCGGTAGAGGAGTTGCTGTCTGTTCCTAGTCAAGCACTCGTTGATGTATAATCCCTTCCGTTGGGATGCAGCTGTCCGGACTAGATGGGATTTCGTGAACTGGGAAGACAGCTTCAGGCGAATTTTCCGCTGGTTTTGACCTGATGGATTCTTTTTGCCTACTCTGTAGGCAGCAATAACGTCAGTTTTGTTTAGAATGAGCTGCAATTTTTTTTTAAGAGATCCTGAGCTATTTCAACACAATTTTCACCTTCAAGTTCCACAGGTATATCTTGGGACGACACGATAACAGAGTCTAGCAGCTTTTGCTGGTCTTGTTCATCCTGGGAGACGGAACGTTGGGCTGAAAATGTACTGATACATGCAGTCATTTTGTTAAGAGCTTCCTCCTGTTTTTTTATGGCTTCATCAGTTTTCAGAAGGTTGTTTTCCTCACGGAGATCATTCAAATCATGCTGTAGTTGGTCTTGGCTAGCCTTGCAGTTTCTAATATCCTCGCGGAGGAGGGTTATTTCATGTTGTTGTTGGAGATTAGCGCGGTTCGCTAGATTCTCATTTAGAAGACTCAAGATGATAGTATTTTGAGACTCGAGGACTAGGCACAACTTTTTGAACCACTGGTTCTCGGTCCCGTTTGTGAATTCCTTTGAAGGACCGGAAGCTCGCTTGAGTTGCTTAAACTGGGATGCTAGCATGTCCATAGGAGAGGATTGAGAGGACTCTGCTCCCTTGCTCAACTTGCTCAATGGGGTGGAGGGGAGGGCAGCACCGTCGCCCCAGAGCTCCAGACGGAGAAACACGAATATTGTTAGAGTTGACCGGGATGGATGCCTTGGTAAGGGGTTTGTTGTCCGTATTTCCCTGCACAGTCATATTTTTTGGAGACATGATTGTTTAGAATGGACTGGGGGTATATTTTGTGAAGAAACTTGCGTCAGGCAGCGCGGTGGCGGCAGCATGCACTGTACTCACAGCCGTAGAGGATTGTTTTTGAAACTTATTTGAGATGGAATGAGTTGATTTTGGTCGGTTACTTTGGTTTTGCTATAACATGCTTGGACTCCATGTACTTAGCTGCCTGTGGGTGGCGGTTCTACATCATCTGGCGATAGTTTCAGGGCTGATATACAGCTTAGAGTGAGGAGGGTAGCGTGCACTCAACCGCGTCAGACGACAGCAAAGTGGTGAATCTGGCCAATACGGTGTTGATGTCAGTGAAAAAGATAAGGAGTGTAAATTATGTAGTACGCCGTACGCCCACACCTTAGAACATTATGTATTAGAGTGTCACCTTATTGAAAAATATAGAAATAAGGAAATAAATAGTGTACCACATCAAATTGTTTGGATGTGTGATAATGGTATTATAGACAGTATACTTAGGAGCTACAAGAATTTTGCCCCAAGAATGTAACAATTATATGCTGTACTTGCTGTATGCAATGTTAAATGGGATTCTTTGTACTGTTATATGTCTATTTGTACTCACTGAATTTGTGCGCCCCTTGAGGGACTTGAAGTTGA
This sequence comes from Procambarus clarkii, assembly GCF_040958095.1. Classification (NCBI taxonomy): domain Eukaryota; kingdom Metazoa; phylum Arthropoda; class Malacostraca; order Decapoda; family Cambaridae; genus Procambarus; species Procambarus clarkii. The sequence continues at coordinate 30,995,697 of NC_091204.1, read as the reverse complement.
GGGGGGTAGAAATAGCCTAAGCTACTCTATCCCTTTGAGATGTATTTATTGCTTGTCTCAATAAACATACTTGAACTTGAACTTGAACTTGGGGGGCGGTGTGCAGGACAAACATACAAATTTTGAGACTAGCTCTCCACATATGTCAGTTGCTTAATTTAGAACCTGTACTTGAGGTCGATCTCGAACCTATTTATGATGTGACGACTTATAGTGAATTTTGTAACTAGCTCATCAAGATTGTAACTTGCTTAGCTAAATGAATTGTGGGTTCGGTCCATTCATTTTCTTTCTTTATTATGCACCCCCATACCCATCCCGTGGGCCGTGGTGTAAAGGATTACAGAGGCACATAATCGGTTCAGGAACTGAACCCTCTAGTTCGTTTAGCTAAGCAAATAACAATCTTTTGACGCTAGTTACAAAATTATTAATGTATATATACATGTACACATACATATGCATACATGTACATATACATACGTTATACATATATACATACACATACATATTTAATCACCCACACAAATACACACATCAGTAATCTTTGTCACAAGTGATTCAACAAGAGGCTCGCAACAGTCACTATACAAGGCACTTTACATCTATGAGGAGTCGCCATAGTTACTAGTCTTGCTGCACACCCACCCAACTGGGCGGCAGCTTTACAGTTATGTGCTCCACACCCACCCAACTGGGCGGCAGCTTTACAGTCATGTGCTCTACACCCACCCAACTGGGCGTCAGTTTTACAGTCATGTGCTCCACACCCACCCAACTGGGCGGCAGCTTTACAGTCATGTGCTCCATACCCACCCAACTGGGCGTCAGTTTTACAGTCATGTGCTCCACACCCACCCAACTGGGCGCAGCTTTACAAGTCATGTGCTGCACACCCACCCAACTGGGCGGCAGCTTTACAGTCATGTGCTCCACACCCACCCAACTGGGCGGTAGCTTTACAGTCATGTGCATGCATTACCTACAGTAAGCAAATTTTGGATACTTCGCTAAGATTTCGGGCAGCACATCATTATGAATAAAGTACTTACATATTTCTGGGACACTATTGATAGTGTTATCTCTAAATTCCGCTATTTTTTTCACATTCCATTATATAATGACGCAAAGTATGCGAATAGTTCTGCTGACAGAGTTTACATTTAGTCAAATCTTCATCAGCAGATGTACAAACTGCCAGAGGTACTTGTTGCCGAGCCTAAGCCTAGCAGTGGTAACATCTAGAAGTCTGCTAACATTATTGGATGGACACATAGACGCGCGGTACTTCCTGCATAATAGAATGATGATAGAGGGAGTAACTGGTGTGAATTTACTTTGTCTCAAGTCTCCGAAATTTAGTTGATGTTTCCTGGGATATTGCTGCCCTCAGGCTGCTCAAAGGCAGTCCAAGTTGGTAATCAATTTCCTCTTTACGAGCAAAAGTCTTGGCCAACTCATCAGTTCTATCATGCATTCGGAAACCAATATGGGAAGGAATCCACAGGAGACAAACTCTGACTCAATCATTGATTATTTCATTATATCTGTGTCTAGCTTCAGAGATAAGCACGTCAGTCCCTCAGCCATTATGTGCCTCTGTAACCCTTTCCACTACCGCCCACAAGATGGGTATGGGGTGCATAATAAATGAGTTAAACTAACAGAGATGAGTTGATAAACATTAATGTTTTATATTTTATTAAAAATACAGATATAAACTTTGTTTTTCAAACGTTTGAATGTAACAATATTTCAAATATAAGAACCAAGATATATTTATGATTTAACGATTTCCCTATAAAGTTGCAATATTACCGTAATTGCACTCTATCATCATATGACGCAGGATCGATGTCTAGGTGAATTATGGCTGACACAGTCAGATTATATATGTCAGCCACAAGCAAGTAATTTTTCAAAAGAAGGTGCCAAACCGGGGAATGTCATCTACAAGTACAGCTCTCAACTTAAGTATAAGTCTTATATATTATATATCATGAGAAATTCAGAAACATAAAATATACTTTAAAATTTTTGTCATATATTGTATATATATATATATATATATATATATATATATATATATATATACTATATATATATATATATATATATATATATATATACATATGCCTAGCTGTCCCTGCAAGGAGAGACAAATCACTAGCTTCGTCGGTCATTATGGCTATAAATAGTTTTCCTAGAGAGGACAACCAGGCACCCCTCCCCACCCGTGCCACAAAACACCCACGGCAGGAAAGGTATCAACAGCAGAAACCGAGGCATCCAAAATCAGAGCAACAGTCAGCAAGAAAATAGAAGAAGGCAACACAATAGGGGCGATCAGAGTCATCACCAGTGAAGACACAGTTGCCACCAGGGATGCCAAATACAGCACAAGCCCTGAGGGAAAAACACCCACCCAGAGCTCCCTCGTGACGACAGTGTCCCCCTAGTCGGTGTCACCAGAGCAGAACCCCTGTGTGTGCTCGAATCCATGGTGCACAAAGCAGCTTTATCCTTCCCACCAGGATCAGCAGGTGGGTTCACAGGACTACGACCCAACCACATCAAACAAATGCTCAACCCTGCACTGGGAGACATTGCACAGGGCCTCCTGGTGGAACTAACTAGATTCGCCAACACATGTCTAGCTGGCAACATACCAGAGACCATACGGCCTCTCTTTTTTGGCGCTACCCTCTGTGCCCTGAGGAAAAAAGATGGAGGAATCAGACGATAGCTGTGGGCAATTCCACTCCGGCGTCTCGTCGCTAAGGCTGCTGCTTAGAACAGTTAGTCAGGCAGCAGCCGACATGCTGAAGCCAAAACAGCTTGGGTTTGGCATTCCCCAAGGGTGTGTGAGGCAGCGGCTCATGCAGCTAGAGCCTACATTGCCAACATTACGAATGAAAAAGCCCTGATAAAGCTGGACTTCAAAAATGCTTTCAATCTGGTTAGAAGGGATGCAGTACTCAGTGCAGTTCATCGCCTTTTTCCTTCCCTCTACCCGTTTGTAAACTCATGCTACAGCAAGAATCTAACTCTGCTTTTTTGGGGAACATGAAATTGAATCACAAGAAGGTGTTCCAACAAGGTGACCCTTTGCTCCTTTTCTGTTCTGCCTAGTTATCAAGGAAGTCACCGATAACCTGTCAGTGAGCTTAACATTTGTTTTTTTGGATGATGGTACTCTAGCCGGCTCCCCAGCCTCACTCTTGGACGACATAAGAATAATCCAGGAGCAAGGAGCAAGCCTAGGCCTCACCCTGAACCCTTCCAAGTGCGAAATAACCTCCACCAACCAGCACATAAATAGAGCAAATAAAGGTTGTTTTGCCTGACATTCATACAACCAACCCTGAGGACAGCACACTCCTAGGTGCTCCTCTTGGAAGGAATGCCATCGACGGGGTCCTCGGTAAGAAGATCACTGACCTGAAGAGGTATGAACGAGAGGATTGAAGACATCGATGCTCATTGATGCACTTTACCTCATCACCAGATGCTTGTCCCTCCCCAGGCTGACCTACTTTCTAAGATGTTCGCCATCTTTCAACAATATTAAATTAGAAGAGTATGACAGCTTGCTGAAATCAACACTAGAAAAAGCCCTCAATCTTTCCCTCAGCGACTCACAGTGGAAACAGGCCTCCCTTCCTGTCAGACTCGGGGGCCTTTGGCGTGCGCACAGCAACACAAATTGCTGTACCAGCGTTCCTGTCCTCTTCAGTGGGGTCTGACAACTTGGTGAAGGAAATCCTACCTGAGCACCTAGTTCAACAGGCAGGGGTGCATGATCCCAGCTTCACAGACTGCACAACCAAATGGGTCTCTCTCGCAGGACCAGCACCCCAACCACCGCCTTCTGAAGCCCATAAGCAATCCAGCTGGGATCGCCCCATTGCCGACCAAGAAGCTGCAACTTTGCTAGAAGCTGCGACAACACCACATGACACTGCCCGACTTAGAGCTGTAGCAGCTCCCCATGCAGGTGATTTTCTATTAGCAACCCCAATGTCAGCAACCGGCACCCGTCTCACACCGCCAGGCCCTCCGAATTGCCGTGGCTCTCCGCCTAGCTGCCCCCAATCCACACCGAATACAGGTGTTATTTGCGGCGAGGCAGAGGCCGACAAATATGGACGGCATGGCCTTCTTTGCCAAAGGACGGGAGGATGGCATGCAAGACACGGCGAGGTTAATGACATTATTAAGAAAAGCCTTACCACAGCCGGTTGTCCAGCAGAGAGAGAGCCCCGTTACCTAATGTCCCGCAACTCTGATGAGCCTGTCGGTCGCCCAGACGGAATTACGGTGAACCCCTGGAAGAATGGTAGACAGTTGGTGTGGGACTACACTTGCGTTTCAACTTTAGCCAATACCTATGTTGACTTCAGTGCTACACAAGCAGGAGGAGCTGCCAATCACCGGGAAGCGGCCAAGTCACGTAAATACAGAGACCTTGAGCACCACTACAATTTTGTCCCCATTGCCTCAGAGACACTTGGTGCCTGGGTAAAAGTGCTGCTAACTTTTTGAAGGAGTGGGGTCTAAACTAATCGAAACAACTAGAGACCCTAGAGCTGCCAGTTTCTTTTTCAGCGCCTTAGTGTGGCAATCCAGAGAGGAAATGCTCACTGCATCCACGGTTCCTGCCTGCCATCTGAGGAGCTGGAGGAGCTTTTCAACTTGTGACAAGCAGCCTTGTACCTGCATGTAATCAATATTGTAACTTTTTTTTGTGTAATGACATTTCAAATAAAGTTAGATAAATATACATACTTAACAAAAGAATAGGGGTGGTAGGAGAAGAAATATCAAGTGTTCAGTGAGGATCCACAAGGTCTTCTCTGAGTACTCTTTATTTTCTTCTCCGAGGCTATGGGTCCCTACACTTGCACCAGAGGTGGTACCCCTTCTAGGTTTTATATATATCTATATATATATATATACTATATATATATATATATATATATATATATATATATATATTGTATATATGTTTGAACCACATACTCATCCTGTGAGTCTTAGTTTACTGTGCCCCCCATATTCATCACGTCACTCAAGGGGCCCGTGTAATTACCCAAAGCTAATTACCCCCGAGGACCAGGCCTCCTCCGGTTTGTAGTTTTGGTCCACCAGGCTGTTTGACGCAACTGTCATTTACACATATTACATTTATATGTGGATAACTAATCAATTATTGACTTTAACATTAGTAGCCCAACGTCTATAAGGATGATGAGTTGATTTATGAGAGCAGTCAAAACTAACTAGCCTAATTTGCTACTTTTTTATTTATTTATTTATTTTACATATACAAGAGTTCTTACATTCTTGTAAAGTCACTACTACGCATAGCGTTTCGGACCTAATCCTAATTTTGACCCTGGAATACGACCCTCCAAACCGTGTACCCATTCACTGTTGGGTGAACAGAGCTAGGCTACTGTTAAGGATTGGCACCTGGTTAAGTCTCCCCGGTAGATACAAACGAGTGCTTTACCGCTATGCCACGGGGACTGCCTTTTTTAACCCAATCTGGCAGCAGGACTCGAGAGAGAGAGAGAGACCATCCAGATGTGCTGCTTCTAAACAGAACATACATAATCACTAAAAAACTTCTCTAAATATCTTTCCGGCAGAACAATTCAAATAAAAATCGTTCAACAACTCGAATTTTTTTTTATTAAGCTCTGGTGGTAAAGCGTTTGAACCTAAGAATTGTCCTCAGTCATTCTCTGTTTTATTGTTATTAAACATATATTAAACTCAAGCCAAACAAATCACCGGACGAAGTATTTGCCAGTTGTGCTTAAGAATGTTAATAATAAAACACCTGGTGTTATTGTTCACCTATATCTTTTTCTGGTTAGTCCCCTATTTACATTTTGCAGTCAGGTTTCGTCGCCCATACTATATTTTAGTTTAGTTAATTTATCTCATAATGGGTTCAGGGACTGAACACACAATTTATTTATCTAAGCAAGTTACAATCTTGAGGAGCTAGCCACAAAATTCATAACACATCTTTCTTGAGGTAATCTTGAGATGATTTCGGGGCTTTAGTGTCCCCGCGGCCCGGTCCTCGACAGGCCTCCACCCCCAGGAAGCAGCCCGTGACAGCTGACTAACACCAGGTACCTATTTTACTGCTAGGTAACAGGGGCATAGGGTTGAAAGAAACTCTGCCCAT